>NC_053028.1:4178761-4466585 GCF_003073215.2 Triticum urartu | reverse complement strand
CCCCCAACACACACACACACACAGCTCATCCTCAGAAAGCACTATTGTGCACAAACAAATCAAGCAATCCAGCTGCAGAGAGCGACCATGGACCTCGCGACGGGGGCCATGGGCAGCCTGCTCCTCAAGCTTGGCCAACTCCTCACGGAGGAGTACAAGCTGCAGACAGGCGTCAAGGAAGATGTTGAGTATCTCAAGAGAGAGCTGGAAAGCATGTATGCTGCCCTCCGCAAGGTGGGGGGCGTGCCGCGAGACCAGCTCGACGAGCAGGTCAAGCTCTGGGCGAACGAAGTCAGGGACTTGTCATTCATAATGGAGGACATCGTCGACAAGTTCTTGATGCGTGTCGAGGGAGCTGAGCCAGCCATCAAGCCACACAAACTCAAGAAGCTCGTGAAGAAGATGGGAAACTTGTTCAGCAAGAGCAAGACCCGCCGTGAGATCTCGGATGGGATCAAAGACATCAAGGTCCGCGTCAAGGAGGCGGCCGACCGACGTGATAGGTACCGGGTCAACGGCATGGCTGCTAATCCAGTTGATGCAATCACTATTGACCCTCGCCTAGTGGCTCTGTACAAGGACCAGAAAGAGCTCATTGGTATTGATGATTCATTGAATGAGCTAACCAAGATAATGAGTGATGGGGATGGTGATGCGTCCAAGCAACTCAAGATACTCTCTATTTACCGAAAAAGGGTTTCCCCCCGCTTTGTATACAAAGCAACCAACCGAACCATACTGAGATAGGTGCTGGGGCGGAAGTAGCATAGACACGTCCAAAAGAAACGACAGAGAAAGAGAAAAAGAAACAAATGCCGACAACGGCGGATCAACAAAAACGAAGAAGCCTCGTGATCGCTGCGCCCACCGGAATCTACCCCTAGGCTCCAAGACTCCGAAGCGCCGGCACCTATCAACACCTCCAAGAAGGATCGCGACGATGATGACGCTGCTGCCAAGGGTTTCCCCCGGTACACGATGAGGCGAGAGGCAGGGTAGCCCCCGACGCCCTCCCGGAAGGTCAGGTGGCACCCTCAGGCGCCACCGTGCCGGTGTCGGCCACGCCGACAGGGGTTTCCCCCGATCCCAACCCGCACCTCGGGCACTCCGGATCCATCCACCAAACCAACCACCACCCAGCGCCAACGCGGTCATGAGGCCCCCACGCCGTCTCACCACGGCACCACGAAATGAGGGCAGTGCGGCGAAGGATCAGAGCCGGGACTAGGGCATCAACACCGTCGGCACGCGGGAGGGCCCCACCTTCATCGTCAGCGACGGTAGCCATCCAGACGCAATAGCAGGAGCACACCAGGCCCGTGGGCCCACAGGCCCGGCCGAGCCCTCGTGGGCCCGTAAAGCTCCCGCCTTCGCGCTGCTGCCGGCACGCCATCGGCGCCGACGCCCCATATCCGAGTCGCTCCTCCTCCTCACCGCGCCGCAGACAACGAGGCCACGCCGGGGGCCGGCCCACTAGGACCCAGATGGGGCCCGCCGGGCCCAGATCTGGGCCAGGGGCGCGACGTTGGCCACCCAACACCACCACGCCGCCCCGCCACCAAGGAGCAGCGCCGCCACCACGTCTGCCGCTGGCCACCCCGTCGGGTCACCGAACCGCCGCCAAGCCGAGCGACACCGCCGCCGCCCCCCTGCCCCGGGTCAGGAGGACGCGCGCGCGGGGAAGCGAGATCCTGCCGCCGCCGGCACCCCCCGGGCCGGAGCCGGGGGCGCCCACCGGCGACGGCAGGGGAGAGGAAGAGCGGAGCGAGGCCGAGTGCAGCGGCGCGGGGGCCGCCCCGGCCGCCTCCCGGGGAGGCGGGGCGGGGGGGGAAGGAGGGGAGGGGGAGGAAGGGCGAGGGGAGGGAGGGCCGGATCCGGGCCGCGCGCCGGCAAGGGCGGCCGGATCCCGCCGGCGACGGGCAGGGGGAGGCGGCGGCGGCTAGGGTTGCGGGGACGGGAGCGGGTCGCGGGAGCGGCTGCCCAGTCTGGCTATACCAATGGGATCAAGATACTCTCTATTTTCGGATTGGGAGGCCTTGGCAAGAGCCAAAGCACTGTATGATAACCTCAAAGTGGAGTTTGATTGCAGTGCTTTTGTTCCAGTTGGACGGAATCCGAGCTTGAAGAAACTTCGCAATGACATTCTCTTTGGAATTGACAAGCTAAAGCATCGGGATTCTACCTTATCGTCATGGGATGAAAGGAAGTTGATCGACGAACTTCGACTATTACTTGAGAACAAGAGGTATGCACCCTATTATGTAGCTTCATATACTTCAAGTAGTAAATGGGAAAATTAGCGTGCTGAACACACCTTATTATATAGTTTCCATGTTTCATACATGCTAAGTAGTAAATGGGGAAAAATAGCATCAAACCCAGAAGGTTTGAGTTAGATATGAGTGAAAAATTCTTTTTGAGACATCTTACATCGAGGGTTTGCATGCCCTATGGTCATTCTTGTATATTTTGCAAAAGGCTGTATTCTTGTATAATATCAAGTTTTTCACAACCTTCTTTGCCATAATTTGGGTTGGGACTTGCCCTCAGATGTTCGCCCACATTCATATATTCTAGAACTTCTTACAATAGATGTCAATTCAAAAATATCTCTAATATTGGATTAATCTTTTTAGATGGGGAAATTTTGTTAATAAAAACAGAGTTCTGGTCGATGAAATGGAATCAAACTCTGATAAGGTGTTGCATGCATGTCTCTCTCCTACACCCCTCCTTTTCCTTATTCAGTAATTTTTTTTGAAAATGAGGAATACCCCCGGCCTCTGCATTCCTTATTCAGTAATGTCAATTCAAGATTCGACAAGGAGGCTGACATTCATGCATCCCCATTTTAAATATATTTTACATACTTAGGGGGATTGTAGATGATTTTCACTAATTTTTTATATCTCTTGCGCTGTGGATGCCAATGACAGGTACTTGATTGTCATTGATGACATATGGGATAAAAAAATGGGAACTAGTTAAGACCGCTTTGGTGTGTAACAATCGCGGAAGCAGGACAATCACAACTACTCGTATACACGAAGTTGCCACAATCCCCAGTGAAGTATACAAGCTACAACCACTTTCTCTTGATTTATCCAATGATTTCATAGAAGATTATCTTGTGCTGCAGTAGAATGGCCTAATAATCTTCCAACAGAGGTATATGACAAAATTTTACATAAATGTGGTGGTGTACCATTGGCTATAATCACAATAGCTAGTTTGCTTGCTGGTAAACCTGTGGAGTTTTGGTCTAAGGTATACACTTCAATTGGTTTTGGGCATGAAGTAAATGAAGACGTGGAGAACACAAGGAAAATACTTTTATTTAGCTATTATGATCTACCTTGTCACCTCAAGACTTGCTTATTGTATCTGAGCATATATCCCGAAGATCATCTGATTGAAAAAGATAGTTTGATATGGAAGTGGGTCTGCGAAGGTTCTATCCATGCGGAACCAGGGGTAAGACTGTTTGAGATTGGTGAGAGGTACTTCAATGAGTTGGTAAACAAAAGCATGATAATGCCGGTAGAGAAGCGCAGGGATTCTGGCGTAAACATGGATGTGGATGTTGGCATCATAACTGGATGCCGCGTCCATGACATAGTGCTTGATATGATATGCCTATTGTCAAAGGAAGAAAACTTTGTTACTGTATTGGATAGTAACGAGCAATATGCAACTTCACATTGCAACGCTCATAGGCTAGCTGTTCATCGTAGAGTCCAACCACACTGGCTAGCACATCCACATCACAAGCAAGGTCACTGAATGCCATGTGCAATGCTGATATGTTACTATCACTTTCATGCTTTGAAGTTTTGCGTGTCCTAGCTTTAGAAGGCCCCGATGGCTCACACAATCCTAATCATCTTGAGCATGTTGGAAAGTTAGTGCACCTGAGGCACCTCAAACTAGCGAGCATGGATATCCGTGAGCTCCCAAAGGAAATAGGACTTCTGAAGTTCTTGCTGGTATTGGAGTTGGGTGGTGGAAATAAAATAAGTGAACTTCCAGAGAGTATTGGTCGACTAGGTCACCTCAAGTGCTTGAACATCTGTGAAACATACATTGAAGTGCCATACTGGATCGGAAAATTGACATCTCTCCAAGAGCTATGCCTACAAAAAATTAGTATGTACTCGAACTTTGTGACAGAGTTGGGCAAGTTAACAGAGTTGAGGAAGCTCCGCATTTCTAAAGGTTTAGTTATTTATGATGATAGTGCACTGAATAGTTGGGCGGAGTCTGTAGCCAAAGTGAGCAAGATCCAAGTCATAGACATTGGTTTTGTTCTCGTATATAGACTTTCCAGTCATGCCGACAACCCCTGGGAACAAAATATCCTTCCTCCGCAACTTCGTGTTCTACACATGGCCTACGAAGACCGTGGGCTATTGGCAAGGATCAATCCACAGGTTCTTCCGAACCTGTCCCGTTTAAAACTGTATGTATGCAGTCCAGAACTGGAGGTCTTTAGAAAATTCCGAGAGCTTGTTAGCCTTCAGATGGAAAATGTGTCAGCTTTCCACATTGACACTATGTGTGGTGCCGGTGCGTTCCCCAAGCTGAGAGTCTTCGAAACATATGGAACTCTTGGCTCGTTTGTACAAGGAGATATGCCGGTCCTTGAATCTCTTCAGTTCACCGTCATAGTACAGAACAATGATGACAACATTAGTGTTGACTTTGACTTTGGTAGCCTAGGGAACCTCCCTTTGCTTCAGGTAGTCCGAGTCCTTGTGCGGGCAACTGATGCGGACTACAAGAAGGCTAAGGCCCCTCCCAATGCTCCACCTTGTACAGGTGCTAAGCTTTCTACGTAGGCAAAAAATCTGATGTGGCAAGTTATTTAAAAGAAGAGAGATGAGTGTGGTGACCCCAAGAAGAACCAATGCTAAGCGCGTGAACCTAGGCAAAACATTTAAAAGAAGGGAGCCCACCAATACATGAAGAGCTTTAGCTGTTAAATCATTAAATGAAGCAAGCTTAGCAACCATAAGCTAAGCACCTATACATTGGGGAGTATAGTTGCTAAGCTATTTAATGTGCTTAGCATCTCATCTAAGCACCCATGCATTGGCAGCAGCCTAAGGAAACGGTGATGCATGCAATTTATATGCTTCCCAACCGTCCCCTAGTCACTTTCTACTATTAAACGAATTTATCTAAAGCATCGGATACGAGGTAATTTATCAGTGCTGTTTTCCATGGGCAGCTCGGGTTATTTTAAAGATTGAGCTAAGCTAGCCTTGTGTATCTAATCTCACGGATCTTTTCCTTCACTTTTTTCAGCTCCTGTACTGTTTGAGGTGCTAGTCGCGTATCTCAACCTGCACGAATCAAGGTACGTACGCTCCCTATCTACTACGTACTCCCTTTATTTTTATATACAAGGCCATTATAGAATATACATTTTGCATTTATATAAGGCCACCAACAATAATCAAGGCAAAATTAATGATATTTTCTTGTACTAAGAATCGGTTTAATACTTGCATGCATGCAATCATAATGACAGTCAGCTACTTCCTCCACTCAGTTTCTTTGCATGCATGCGGAGTATTAATAATCCCGGTAAACAAGAAGAAAAGTTGACTTCTAAAACAGACATTAAATTTGACATTGATACCTGTAATCCGAGTTTGTGGCCTTGTATATAAAAATGGAGGAAGTATTTGTTTCTCTTGTTTACATCTTGTCTTTTTTCTTTCTAGAGTAATTAGAGTAAAAGAGGAACAATCAATTGTTAATCAACTATAACAAAAAGCAATTTCCAATCTGCGTGCGCTACATATATATCTTTCTCATCATTTCAAATAACCATGCATGCATGCATGCTCCACTTGTACGTTTTTTGATAGTTACTTCATATATGTAGGCTGGAGGCGGTGTTAATAAATCGCAGTGGATACAGAAAAGATAGCAGGATGCTTCCATTTGTTTACTCTATTTATTGCTCTTTCTGACGGTGAAAAATTCAAAAAAATATATTTTGTGATCCGTAGAAAATGGAAAATGAAACCGCACTAAACCAAAAAGGAAGTGGTTTTTTTGGTATGTTTTCTTTTGTTGGCAGATGAAAAAAAAATACAAAATAAGGCTTGTTTGTTTTACTACCTTTTGTAGTAAATGAAAATGAAAATCACAGAAAAAAAGTTTGTTTCTCTGCCTTTTTGTAGTAATGGAGAATGAAAGTCACAAAAAAATGTTTGTTTTCAGGGTCGAGTAGTCTGTTGCTTCGTGTTAACTCAGAAAAAGAATTCTAAAAGAGGGTCTTGGGATTTCGTTACCATTTATTCGGTGTGTCGTTTAGCTTTGTATCTTGGGTTTTGGTTTTGCAGATCATGCCTGCGTGCGTGTGTGTCTTGTTCTTTGGGTTTGGGTTTTTGGTTTAGGGGGGTTCCATGTGTATATGGGGGTGTGTGGAGTGGGGGTGTAACTCCGCCTATGCTAAGATGATGTTATGCTTCATGTTGCATAGCCGGTCTCAAGCCCGAAAATAGGAGGAGGGGCCAAACTCTTCTTATCCTTGATTGTACCCATTACCTGTAGCATTTGCAGAGGCAGAGTATACAGCTGGTTTTTGGCATTTCCCTTTTTGCCTCTTAGAGTTCCATTTCCATTTAGAGTTATTTTTCCTGAGGGTGCAGCTATATCCTGGCTGCCATCCATACCCATTTGGTACATGATGTCTAGGAGAGATCTAACGGGCGATGGAAGTATCAGGTATGGCATGTTTATGTATGAAAATTTTGATGTAAAGGTGATGAGTCAATACCTTCCGTCTATAGTTTGATTCATGATTTCCGATCTGGATTGACAAAATGAAGCTCTGGCTGAAAGAGCAAACTGTTGTTGAAAGCTACTCCCTGGACAGGCTTATGCCAGATCAATTACCAGATACAGATAATCTTCCTATTTGGATTGCTGCGCAAAGGGCAGTCTCTCATTATGAAGGATCTCTGCCAGAAGCAATGCTAAAGTCTGATATTGAAACGAAACAATCTCAAAGCTATATGAGGTTAGATTCTGAGTATATGCTGATTACCTTCTGCTACTTAAGGGGCACATCTTTGGCTTCTGCTTTATATGAACTTAGGGGAAATCTACTTCATTAGTACTAGCTGAGACCAGGGTTTGACTATGAACCTCATAACCACTTGCTTATTATAAGTTTCCATAGTTTACAGTCTCATTTTCAGTTGCGTACATGCTTCCATGCCACCAGAACCCCAAAAGTACCGCTGTCACCCTTTTTTATCGGTTTCTTTCTTTTCCTACGTATATTATCGTTGAAAGAAGTGTGATATAATGAACACTAAATTGATAATCTAGTGTTTCCCTATTTATTTTTGGTGCCTACGTTGGCACTTGACCAGTATATATTCATGAATTTATGAAATATATTCTGCTTTTGCTTCAGGCCAAATTTTTTGCCTAGAATTACCCTTGCAAACATGTAGGAGCCAGCAAGCAGAGAATCTCGTGGCAAAAATATTTGGGAGATAATGAAAGCTTCTTTGGGGATTTTATTTGCCAAGTTACTCTCCGGGTGTCTAGGATTTGATATCTGAATCCGCTTGCTTACCAGTAGCTTATGAATATAACTATTTATATTATGGTTGTGCAGTATTCGCCATGTTGTGTGCAACATGTAACCATTTGGAGATGGTCTAGTGGAAGTGTGGAACAGAGGACTGGCCAATGTAGAAAATGTTGATAGATCCTTCAACAATGTGCAAAAACGTGATTCAGAACTCTCCCTTGTATTTTTTATAAGATTAAAAGCAGATGCATCTACAATGATGCGCATTGTTGTATAACTTAAGATGAGACCATAGACTGGGTAGCGCCACCTTGATTGAGAAATTCCAGTGCCTTCTGCGATGTGAAGAAACAGCTAGGACTGAATATTCCCAACTTGCCTGAAGAACAGTTGGAGTTACACAGTATTATGCTACTTAGGGATCGAAAGTAAGCATGTTGCATATACAAAAACAAGACTGTAGCCAGTTACCAACTGCAGTGTCAATGTCCCTGACGAACGCTTATTGTGCATTAACTGAAGGCTACAGAATCTTTCTGCAGCATATAGCAGTTGCTATCAGAACCGTGCCTTGCAATCCACCCTTCCCGATTAACATATCTGGGATTGGAGAAAAAGAATTAGCTTTCACTTTTTCTGAAAAAAAGGGAGCATGTACACGAAAGTACCTGCTGATGAGAAGTTTGATGTGGCAAGTTTCAGTTTCTCATAGTAACTCAACAGCCTGCACACTGACTGAAGAGTAATTTCATTGAAGAGATTCTGATTCACTGCGGTAGGCCACACCATATATTATTAAGATTTGTTGCCTAATTGGAAAGAACTGTAGCGGCTTACGCGTCATCGCCGAAGCGCGCTAGACCTCCACACTCCTCTCCGACCTTCGCTGGTGCTCCTCTCCTCTCCCCTCTCCCCTGCTTAGCAAGAAAGAAAACTGCGGTTGCTGAAGCCGTGCGCGAGAACTCCTGAAGTTACCAAGACAGAGAATAGCGGGGAAGCGCGAAGGGTGAAGTATGGATAGGGCGACGGCGGAGGTTCGTCGCCGGCGGCATGGAGCTTGGGGATCTGGGTGGTGGAGGCCGACGGCACGTGCCTCTGTCTTTTCTTTTTTCCTTTTTCATTCAAGGAGAGAAGCTGATGGTCTCCTTCCAAAAAAAACGAGATCAACCCAGGCTAGACTAGCCTGTTGGCATTTTTTTATAAAAGAAAACTCCGTGAGCACCAAACGCTCAAAGCCGAGACTTGAACCCTGGTGGACTGCCTGCAAACTCTCGCGCCTTACCAACCCAAGGGCTAACCCTCATTGGCTTTTATTTATAGGAGAAACTCCGCGAGCACCGCGTGTTAGAGCCAAGGCTCGAACCCGGGTGGACTGGCAGCTACCCCAGCTGCCCAGCCAACGGGTCGACGCCCCGTCCTCCCGATGGTCTCCTTCCTAGCTGCACTAAACTGGGCCAACTGCACATTGTTTCTGCTAGCCCAGTTTTTTCTGGCTTCCCGCATTCTAGGGCCCATTTCATCTTCTTCCAATCCCTCTTTTTCCATGCCGATTGTACGGTTGCCAACAAGGATGGTTCCGCCAGAGGAAAAGAGAACAAAAAGTCATGAAAAACTGTGGAGGACAGAGTATGACATGTGGACCAGGTGCCAAGTCCACAATATGAACATCCAAGCAAGATTTAGAATTGGTCTCGATATCAATGTCGAGGTCTGAATATGAACATCCAAATGAAGCATTATGGTTTCAAACGATACATACATATCTCGGGAGCATTATTTTTTCAATGGTGATAAATTTTATTCAATCGGGCGGAATTGGATCCATGAAGATCAGTGACATATAAATTACTGTTTAGAAATTCATCTCAATATTTCTGTCATTCATAAATATTTTCAATTGTACGAATATGTTTTAAAATAACACGTGAATTCTTTTGAAAATGACATGACGATTTTTGCATCCTTTTGAAATTATTTTTGTTATACAATCATAAGGAGTACTTGTAGTTTTGTTGCATGGGACCTTATTGGTTTGGAGTGGCATCCATGGCTGGTCTATAACCTTTTGTCGGATGTTCAAATCACAGACCTGGTACAATTTTTGCTGGATTAAATTTCTTTTATTTATGTTGTTCTGCCTAATTATATTTATAAAGCTTATGAATCACTAATTGATTGACTGGCTAGCACGCATAGTTTTAATTTTATAATTTGTCAGTTTATCCTCGAGTGACTTTTTTAATAAAAATATAATGCAAAAACCAAGTCCACACGCGTCTGTCTTTGCTATCTGGTCGCTGACAGCGGGTCCCATGCCATGCTGGCATGCCTCATTGGTGTCACAGACATATACAAACGAGTTTTAAACCATATAGGCACGAACATGTCAAGTTTTGGAATCGGTTCAGGGCCCGCTTGGATTATCGTTTTCCCTCCATAAAACATCGCGGTTACAAAACATCTGATCGGCTTGCTCCAGGTGGTTGTTTCACCGTATTGGGCTTGTAATGTTTACACTTGTGTCCTCACTTAGGTGCATAATCGGCCGGTTTACGATACACGCCTCGGCTGGTTGTTTTTAATCCGGGTGGAAATCAATCGTGGTTGGTATTATACATCTGTAAGCTAAATACAGCCGTATAAAGTTACACCGAATCCAATCGGGGTCTCAATGTATTTTGCAAATTCAGGCAGTAAAATATACATTCGTAGCAAATTCAAACACCACTGATGTATTTACCTTTCTATTCTAATGCTATCCGAGGGCTTCTTTTAAGTAGACGAGCCACTTATGTGCAGGCATGGGAGGAACAGGAGATGCCGGAGCTTGGGATGTTTGCCTCCTAGAAGCCGCTCTGGGGCAAGTGCGAAGAGCGACGCGCCCAACATTGGAGATTCTCTGAGATAGATGTTGTTGATGCCAAATGAGATGCTAGTACTACCTTGCTATGACTGTGGATCTTGATTTCTAATGTGCATGCTTTCTGGACTTAAAGATGGCAGCAATTCACAGCGTGGGAAGAAATTCCTACAGGTTCGGCTTGCTTGTGGAGAACTGTATCTCTTAACTGAGGAGCACTCGTTGCTCAAGCGTGGTTAAGTGCTGCACAGAGCACACTGATGGTCAGCCCAGGGCCTTAACCTGAACTTCCCCTGCTCTGCTCTGTTCTCTCAACTCTGCTTTGTCTGTAGGCTGTAGTTTACTTCCTCCGCTTTTGTTCTGTTTTCTCAACTCTGAATATTTGGCTGTAGCTATCTATACTCTCTTTCTTTTTGTTAGCAAGGAGAATACACACTAAATGCATATATCTATCGAAATGGCGACAGCTACATGTCTCAAACTCTTCGGTGCACTACTTGATGGTGGCAACACCACAGAATTATATATATCCACTCAGACTCTTGGGCGCAATGACAAATTACCATGTAATTAAACTAAGCACTCCTGACAGTATAGCATTTCTTGTTCAGATCGAGCTCAGTTATATATGGTTCATCGATCAAACACACACACACACATAATCTTTTTATTACAAACCAACACGATTTAGCCAGCCAGCCAGCTTGATGGATAGTGGCCCATTTCACCTCTTCTTCCAATCCCTCTTTTTCCATGCTGATTGTACAGTTGCCAACAAGGATGGTTCCGCCGGAAGAAAACAGGACGAAAAATCATACTGTGGAGGACAGAGTATGACATGTGGACCAGGTGCCAAGTCCACAATATGAACATCCAAGAAAGATTTAGAATTGGTCTCAATATCAATGTCGAGGTCTGAATATGAACATCCAAATGAAGCATTACGATTTCACAAGATACATAAATATCTCGGGAGCAATAATTTTTCAATGGTGATAAATTTTATTCAATCAGGTGGAATTGGATCCATGAAAGATCAATGACATACAAATTACTATTTAGGAATTCATCTCAAGGACGGTTATTCTTATCAACAGATGCACTAAGTTTCTTGGGAGAGCAACAACATTGGGCAGAAACTCCGTCTATCTGTTTGCAATAGGGAATTAGACCGTCGCAGTTACGCTTGCACAAGTCCAGATTGCATTCCACGAAAGGCATGAAGCATCCTCCTTCTGCATGTTCACAAAAACAATATTGTTTAGAAGAATACCCAGACAACAGCATGGCAAGCTATCATCCGCAAAAAAAAAAAACAGCATGGCAAGCTATCATCTGCAAAAAAAAAAAAAAACAGCATGGCAAGCTATGCAGATGCAAAACGATCCATATAACTCAACATTGTGAAATACATAGAAAATTAGCATCACATAGCAAACCATAGTGACTTATAGTTAGGTCAGAGATGCATGTACCTGGGCCAAACGCATCAGAAGACGAAATGACAGTAGCCACGAGCACAAGAGCCAACAAGCACTGGCCACTTGTGTTCTTCTTGAATATTTCCATCAGTTCCTTTTTCTTTCTCTAGCTTATGATGTTCTTCTGAATTTTCTGTGGGTTGCACTGATCTCTTTTGGCAGTACTTATATAGAAGCAAATTAATGTTTGCACTATCAATTTGATTCATTTACTATTCGAATTAATGCAATATTTGAGAAGAAAATGAATATTGTAAATTATTGGTGGGTGGTATTTATGATCATTAATTTTAGAAGGAAGAAATATTTAAATTACAGGCCATTATTGCCATTGTACCATGGCATGAAGTTACTTATATAGAAGCAAATTAATGTTTGCACTATAACTTGATTCATTTACTATTCGAATTAATGCAATATTTGATAAGAAAATGAATATTGTAAATTATTGGGGGAGGGGGGTATTTATATGATAAAAAAAATTAGAAGGAAGAAATATTTATTTACAGGCCATTACTACCATTTTAGAAGGAAGAGGCTCTGGAGTCGTTGTGGATGGCATCGGGAAAGTTTCAGGTGATACTGAACTTCATATGCTACCATGATACGGGCTTGTAGACCGTCGGATCTCAAATCCAACGACATCTGAGGAGTTGTTTTACTTGTGTGCAATTTTAGGACTCTTGGATGACTTTTTATAGAATGTTCAAGAACTCCTGGAAACCATTTGATCTGAGATCCAACGGCTCGCAAGAGCCCGTATCATGATAGCATCTAAACCTTGGTAACACCTGATATTTCTCCGGTTGGCATCGGGTGGTGGTTCTAATATCTCCGCAACACTTGCACCTCCATCTGACGCCGCGCTGTGAAGTAGGGTGTTGCCAGCCTGTGTTTTGCATCTCTCTCACAGCAATGTTGTACGTGGATTATTCCAACTCTTTGTTTTTCTGGCGTAACCAAAATACCTGAGAGAAACTAGAAGCTAGATTCATTTGCTGCAGGTGTACACAACACACTTACAACTAGACGATTTAATGGAAAATGGTCAAGTAGGAATGGCAGAAATGTAAATGTTCCTAAAACAAAATCATCGCGGCAATTCCAAATTGCCCAGCAAAGAGTGTGCACCGCGACCCAAATTTGTGCCTTGAGCTTTGGAGTCAACCCAGCTAACCAATTACTGAACATATTCGTGATGCTCCTTGGTGGAGGTAATAAATTAAAAGCAACGTGAATAGTAGTCAATACTGCAACTTGAGCTTTTCATGACAGGCCCGTTCATGCCCGTCGGTGGAGGACCCCGTGCTACGGTCATACCAAAAATAATACTAGCATGAATCTCTCATCTTTGGAAAAGAAAAAACTGAACATTTGAACCATTCTGGATGTGGATGGTGTGCCTTCGGTAAAGTAGATTCGGCGCCGCCGTAGATCGAGTATCACACAGTCTAGTGTCTGTTATCCTTGTTAAAAAGAAAGAGAGGATAGATTCCAGCCGCCATTAGCGTATGACACATCAAAGGTACAGCCAAATATTCATAGTCCAAAAAACAGAGCTAGAGCAGAGGAAGCGAGAGGCAAGTATTCACAGTCGAGGAAACAATTGTAGTCTGTATCAGTTCTTAGTGTTCATCTTTGCCCAGTGCTCATTGATGATCAATGGATCTTCGGCAGGTAACTTTTCCTTTATGTCTGTTGCACAACAAGCACGACACACAGAGAAACCGCAACCGTCAGCGTTTAGCCGATAAATCACAGTCACTTTCGTCATTGAGCACATGAATATGTTGAGCAGAGGAGCTGTTGGACACTGAATCCCGCTGCATCCTTCTTCAGTTAAGCTAGGTGTCGATTTATTCAGTTTCGTCAGAATAAGCATGCACCGGGAGTCTGTTCTCGTACATACACGTAGTCTTTGTTTTCTGCATGTAGTAGCTAGTTTCGCAGTGTTCGCTCTCGTGGGATGGCACGAGATCATGCCGGACAAGGCGGCGTTGAGGCAGCGTGGGAGTGGCCGTGGGATGGCGCGGCCGTTAGCTCAAACGTGGCCGGTAGACTAGGAAGAATCTGTTCCGTAACAGCATATAAATAAAAGTGAAGAAAACGCTGCAGTTGGTTGCACGCAGCACAAAATACTTTGTCTTCGTTCTTCAGTTCAGAGCGACGAGAGAGTGACAGAGCGCCAGCTGCAACAACAAGTGCGCAAGGGACTCTTGATGTTCAGAAGTAACTGATAGTACATATAAAGTTTGCTGATAGTAACATTTTTTGGAATCCAATGCAATACAAAAACAAAACATCTAGCAACTAAAAAAAGCCGATGTTTCTTCACGCACTTCGTCCGAGACTCATTCATATCTTCTAGTATTTTCCGAATGAAGGCCAGGCTGATGTTTCTGCAGCTACTGCATGACATATGAACAGAAGAGCGGTGTCAGTCAAAGATGATCATCTCATAGCACGTAAACAACAACAAAAGTCATTATAAGCGGAACACGATATCATTGCTATCAACATTTTTTTCCTTTATTCCCAGGAGGTAAAATATATGTTTTCTTCAAAGAGTTATATGCACAATTATTTAGGTATGCAAACATTTTTTAAACTATATTTTTAAATACTTGAACATTAACCTAAAAAAAGTACTCCCTCCATCGTAGAATAAGTGACTTAACTTTGTACTAACTTTGTGATGGAGGGAGTACATGAACATTTTTTTCTAAATTTGAAATAGTATGAGCACTTGACCATTTTACCCGCTTCTTTCTTATAAAATATAAAACGTTTTGACAAATACATTATGTTTCAAATATATGATGACATATTAATACACGTTGGACATCTTACAAATACACTATGATTATCTTTAAATAGATGATGAACTTTAAAATGCATGATATTTTTTGTAAATGGAAGATGAACATTCTTCTAATTACAATTAATTTTTTAATTCTTGTAGAACATTTAATATTATAAGATGGATATTTTTTTACGTGTGAGCATTTGTCAATACATGATAAACATTTACAATAAAGAGTTTTTCATGCATAATGGACATTTTTTCATGCACGATGAACAATTTTTAAATACACCATGAACATTTTGTAAATAAATGCTGCACATTTTTTCATGCACGATGAACAATTTTTAAATACACCATGAACACTTTGTAAATAAATTCTGCACAGTTTTTAATACGTAGTCGTAATTTTTCTATATACATGATGAAAATTTTATAATACACCATGAATATTTATAAAATACTACATGATTAGTATTTATGAATTATTTGATGATACTTTTTAAGCACACGATGACATTTTAAAGATGCATTGAGATATTTTCAGGTACACATTAATTTTATAAATATATGATGATCATTTTACAAACAATGTTATATATTTTGAATCATGGAGTACCGTTTTTAAATTATACATATGTTTTTTATATTGACCAATTTTTTTATGGCCATACTAGAACATTGTTTTTAAATTACAAGAATATATCTCTTTTGTATGATAACGTTTTTGTTATACAGAAATAAATTTTCCAATAGACATGATTTTTTTATATATACGCGAGTACTTTTTGAAATACATGAATATTTTAATTTAAAAACAGGTGATATTTTTTTAATTTACTCAAAAATATAAACAAAACAAAAATGTAAGAAGAAAGAGAAGATTAGGCGCTGCTGGGCCTAGTGCAGTGCCAAGCAGTGTAAGCGACTGGCCCCCATCGGAACTCCCATGGCGACTCCCCCCGCCGCCGCCGCCGCCGCCGCACTCACCCTGCTGCTCTCCTGCGCCTCGCTCGCCGCCGACCTCAAGAGGCTCCTAACCGGGTCCTCCGCGCCTCTGCGCCGGCCGCGCTCGGCAAGATGCCTGCCGTGCACGGGACTTTTCGCGCGGCGGCGCCAGCTCACCGCTTCCGTCAGGACTGCTGGGGAAGTGGGACGGCTCTGTCGCTGAAACCGGCGAGGGGAAGGAGGAGGAGGCTCTGATGGGGCAGGCCACAAGCCTCGTGTGGTCGGCGCACTCGATGTGCAACTGCAAGCTGAGCAAGGGCCATTGCTGATGCTGAGCTATGGGCAGCAGCTCATCTGAGAAATCGAAAGGCGACATGAAGAACAAGAAGAATAAGTGTTTCGGTTGGGAATTGAGGAACCAAAGCTGTCGCTCTTGTTTGATCCCTGCTGTCCCAAATCGGAGTCCGTTATGGATAAAATGAAGGAAGCTATGGGAAGTTCCAGAGGAGCCAATTTAGATAAAATTAGCGAGGAGGAGATTGCCTAAAGTTCCCAAGGTATGAATCAACCAACCACTGCGCACGTTTTTGTTACTTATATTCACTAGATTTCAGAAGCATCTTGAACAAATAGCAAGAGTCAATTCTCTGTATATAAATGTTTATCCTTACTCCTGTCCTGCTAGGGAACACCTGACTTTGGGGCAGATCAAATTGCCATAAGGCGGCGTGCGCTCTCGATAATAGCATGTGTATTTCAGTTGAAACTGATAGACCAGAGGACCGGCACTACTTGTTTCGATAATAACAAGTGTATTGGAGATGCACGGTGCTGTTGAAATTGATACACCCTCATGGGCAAATATGGTGAAGACTGGTATCTGACCTTGCTGTGCTGATCAGGTACATGCAGTTTCAGTGTCCTTTTATAATTAATTAATGTTAGCGGATGGGTTTGGTTTTGCTGAAAATCCCAAATTGTGTTTGATTTGTCATCTGCTGGTTCTGTATATAAATTATATTCAGGCAAGTTTAATTGTTGAATTGTTAGTATGGCGCCATTCAGCAACTCCCTCAGTCCTTTATTGCATTATATACATTCCTAAATGTTTGAACTTTGCAGTCTGGCCATCAAGTAACCTGCAGGGTGTTGAGCTTTGCTCTCTGCGGTATGACTACGATCTGACTTATTGCAGAGACATCCAGTAAGATACCATCTAAGCTCTCCTTGTTTTTGGTGATTAAACTACTCTGTTTGACTATGATCTGTTGACTGTGGCCAGATCTAACCATCTAAGCTCTCCTTGTTTTTGGTGATTCCAACTATTTGCCCTGTGCTTAATTTCCAAAGCGATTAATGTGTATGCAGATCAATTGATTGCTCATGGCTTTTTATGTCTCAATTCCAGGAAATCATTTCGACACGCTATGCATGCAGTGGTAGTAACTACTCTGTTTCTTGGCACCAGATCATACTGACACTTTGCGTCATTCTTTCGCTTTGTCGGCCAAGATGAGGTACCCTGTTCTCTTCCCCCTGCTCCTGGTTAGCTATTCAGATTAGCATGCATTTCGGTGATAAATGTGTAGGATCTACTCTCCTGAGCTCTCTGTCACCTTACATTTTGGATGTATACACAGCTAAAATTTAAAAAACTGTTACTGGTACTATTGAACATTACCGAAAAAGGCTTTCGCCCCGCTTTATAGATAAAGCAAACCACCAGAGCCATTCAGTACCACAAGGTTAACCCCCACACACACAGAGTAGCACAACATGAAATACAAGGGGTTCTGCTGAGGGCACAGCTCAACAAGCCCTAAAAATAAACAAAGGGGGGCGGTACAACCGCAGCGCTCGATAAAGCATCGAAGGATCTAATCCGGCTCGGGAGGTGGCGAGGGGAGCGGCGGAGCAAAGCGGAGAGCCATCAAGCGAAGGTCGGTGATGATGGAGGTGATGGCGTCGCGATCCTGGTGATGGCTAAGCGGCCGCCAAAGCTGCAAGAAGCCACACAATTTGAACACAGCGTCAGTAGCACGGCGAAGGGGGACCCGTTGAATGACAAGCTTATTACAAACGGTCCACAGCGTCCAGGCGAGCACCCCAATGAGCAACCACCTAATGTGGCGACCGGACTAGGGGGAGGACTGAACCTCGGAGAGGAGATCAGGGAAGTTAGTGTGACACCAGTTGCCACCGATGACCTCTCGGAGGCAGCCCCAAAGAAACTGGGCGGACACGCACGAGAAGAAGATGTGATTCGAGGTTTCCGCCGTCCCACATAGGGGCAGATACCATCACCGGGACCCTGGCGCCTCAGGACCTCCACGCTCGAGGGAAGCCGGCCACGGATCCATTGCCACATGAAGATTCTAATCTTGAGGGGGACGCGAAAAGACCATATGGAGTCGAGGACGCTTGGTCCGGGAGCGTGTGCGATGGCGCAGTAGAGTGACTTCGTGGAAAAGCGGCCCGAGGGCTCGAGACGCCAAGATAGGCGGTCGTCGAGGTGTTGCGATAAGTCAGGCTCATGGAGGGCCACTGTGTCAAGGAGCTCATGCCAAGCGGCAACCTCCGGCGGCCCAAATGGCCGCTGGAACGCGAGACGCCCTAAGTCAATAAGGGCCGACTCGACGGAGATCCTGGGTTCGACCGCTATGGAGAATAGGTTAGGGAACCGGGCCGCGAAAGGGAGGTCACCTGCCCATCGGTCAAACCAAAAAAGCGTGGCCGAACCGGTGCCAACCACGATGGATGTCCCAATGCGCAGGACCGGGAGGAGCTGAACAACAGACTGCCAAAACTGAGAGCCACCCGTCCTGACGCAGAAAGCGAGGGGCTGGTCGTGCAGGTACTTGCGACGGATTCCTATGATAAAATAAATGACTTTGTTGCCAATGTCCAAGCACAAAAAATTGCTGTTTCCAAACACGAAACATGGCGTAGTTTGCCACAGTATGGTCACAAAGAAGAAATCTTCGAGCATTGATATACAAAACGGGGGTTTCTTCTTTGCTTCGCTAAGACAGTCAAACACATACAAAGCGGGAGTTCCTGGTAAAATAGGTTAACACAAACTCTACATTGCCTGCATGCATTTGACGGCAATCTACCTTCCTAAAACTCCAGCACTTTGGGCAAGAGACCTCCATACACCAACTGAACCATGTGACTGCTATTTAGTTAAATATACGGTACAGAAATCTCAATCAAACACATACTGTGTGATATATACATACGATAAATGAACACGAGGTATGTTCAAAAAGATCAATAGTGGAAGTAACATTACAATAGAAGTACAAATTACAAGAATCAGTGACGGATTCAACAGTACGACATACATATGCATTACAAGAATCAATAATGGATGCAGTCTGTTTATTTAGCCCTCTAGAAGGCAACGCATACTTGATGAAACAACCCCCACTTAATTATACAATAGGTACCAGATGGTTTGTTGGTCAAATGAAAGATAATGTGACATATTCCAATCTCTTCACTCGGTGATTATCTTTGGCCACTTGCTGGCGTACTTTTCATCCAAGTACTTGGGTGTGTCCTTCAAATCATCTACCAAGAACTTGGTTATTTCATCTGCTTGATTACCAACACTGAGATGCACCTCTTGGAGGCTTTTGAGAGTCTCGATGCCGTAAATCCCTTCAAAGGCTTCGAACCGCATATCAATCCTCTCGAGTGCTGGCATTACCTCTTTTCCTGTAACTGCAAAGCTCAGCCTTGGAACCAGAGTTGCAAAGAAGCGAAGCAGCTTTAGACTCTTGAATCCTCCGGGTGGAATAATGATCTCCCTGTCGGTAAGCTGTTTATTTTCCTCAAGAATGTCCACTATGTCCCTATCATCCTTGGCTGCACTGAGTGTAAAGGTGAGCGTAAACAATTTGGGTAGGTCCTGGATGAGCTTGAAAGTGTCAGTCCGAAGAACAGTCACAGAAAGGGTCAGCTTATAGAGGTTATTGAGTTCTTTGATCCACTGTGGCGGCCTTTCCATCTTGCCAGACAACTCTAGGCCGATGATGTATCTTGGAGGAGTGGTCATGGTGTCTAGTGAGTTGATAAAATTAGAGCTCTCATCATTGATTGCCAATGTCTGCAGACCGCAGCTACAGAGGTACTCGATGGAGGAGCGTAATTGTTTGAAGGTCTGACCGCCCTCCCTTATATTGAGCTTGTAAATGGCAAGTTTCCTTAGCCCTGTCAGCTGATGAAGGCTTGCTACAGCTGATGAGTCCTCACCGATCTCAATCCCTGACAAGATCCGAAGTGCTCTCATCGGCTCCTTGTTCTTCTCATGTGGCAATTTCAAAGCCTTCTTTGTGTTTTTGTTCCCTCCATGCATGCTACGAAGCTGTTTGAGCTGTCCAAAAGCTTTTGGCAGCACCCCGACATTTGTCTCCCTTATGTCAAGAGTTTCTGGATACTGGAGCTTCTCAATCTTTGATGGGATCTCAGAAACCTCTGTTCGTCTGAGGCTCAAATACTTCAGCACAAGCATTTTACATATGTCATTCAAATGCTTATCTGTCAAACCCTTCCAGCCCTCAAGATCAAGCACTTGTATTATTCCATTATTGAATGAATGGAATGGGAGTCGTCGGTTTTGGCTTCCAAATGCTGTCAGTGACCGCACTTGAGACAAGTTCATGCCTTTTGTTGAATTCCCATGCTTGGAACCACTGCTTTGCATGGAGAGTCGACGGACTTTGTTGCTAGGAGTTGGCATCAGCCAATGTCCACCAACAACAGTAATAAAATTCTCTTCGCTTGACTTGGACACGATATATTCCAGGATCAGGTCATGAACTTTAAAGGATTTTACCTTCCCATTGCTGCTGTGATCCACGGGCCGTATTATCTTCCTGCTTACAAGTTGATTGAAGTATGTTTCTGCCACTTCCTCTGCACTCAGCCCTTGCTTCTCAGCAACAAAACATTCTGATATCCACCGCCGGGTCAGACGCTTCTTACTAATTTTCGAGCCCTTGGGGAATATGCTCAAGTACAATGAGCAGGTCTTGAGATCTGCTGGCAAATCATTGTAGCAATAATCAAGTATCCTTGTCACCCCCTCCAATGTAAGGGGAGCTACTTGCTCTGGAAATAATGACTTGCAAACTTTATTCCAATGGTTATTATCCTTTGTTGGGTTGCAGGCCACAAGGCCAGCCATGGTGACTATGGCCAAAGGCAGCCCCCCACAATATTTCCATATCTCCTCATGGACCTCTTCTTTCCCCCTTTCTTTGCTTCTCTGTGGATCAGAAACACGGTCATCAAACGGACCTTTGGCATTGGCATCACTTGGGACATCAGCTGAATGCAGATGATCAGTTCCATCTCCTTCAGAGGACTCAGCACCAACAGTATCCATTCTTTCGCTTTCTTGGCTGCTTGGGGATTCAGGAATACCCTGATGAAATAGACTTTTGGAGGCGGCATCACTTAGGGCATTAACTGTATGCAGATAATCAGTTCCATCTCTTTCTGAGCAAGCTACACCAACAGCTTGAAATCTTGTAGTTACTATTACTCTACTATCCTTATTATTATCATGTGGCAACCAATTCCTAATGGTCTCCCATGTTTGTACAGACCATATATCATCAATCAAGAGGAGATACCCTAATGGTCTCCCATGTTTGTACAGACCATATATCATCAATCAAGAGGAGATACCTGCCAAGAAACAGGAAACAAAATACAAGTGAGAAGAAGCATCCTTAGCTTATTTAAGTTCATACCACTGAGAAAAAAAAAATCCTCCAAACAGTCCAAGAGAGCCTTATACATGTTCAGATTCAACACAAATTTAACTAGTTTGACCCAACCTTTGTCCAAATTGCCATATTTTTATGAATTGGATGGATATAGTTTTCTGATTTTGATTCCAGTTTTTGGTCCAATTTTAGTATGTTACCTGCTGACTTTTTTTACAGAAATTTTTATTTATACTTGACTAGGTTCAGCTATAAAATTTGCTATTGGTAACAAGTTGAGGTTCAGTTATAAAATATCCACAATTATTCCTTGTGCAACCTTTTTTTTTTTTACGAAACTTCGTTGTGCAACTTTAACTAGGTGTTTAATTATCAAGGCTCAACTAGTTAGATATGGTTTTTATTTTCTGAAAAAATTTCCCTTTTCTCTTTCACCATTGTACATACTTCAGAATGAAATTGCTGTGGTAAACAACACAATTTTATCGCAGCATTACTACAATTTAGACACTTGATGCATATACACAGTCGTTACTAACTTACTACGAGTAATTTAGAAAAAAACAAGGAAATGATTTTGAGGTACCTCCTTCCAAGCAGGCGCGTTTTGAGTTCTTCAATAAGTTGGTCGCGATTCATTGTTTCTATCTTACTCTGCATGCTGCCATCATTGCTTTGCGGCCTGTGACCAGAGAGCAGTGGCACAACTCGCTTAACTGAACTTTTAATGTTGGTTGCTAGGCTGTTCTTCTCCACCTTCCCTGTGTTGCTTCCCTCCTGCACCTCCTCCTTTGTCTTGATTTGACTGTCTGCTGGCTTGATTTGCCCAAGACAATCCCTTAGGACTTCATCTTCATCGAAGTTCTGAGACACCATGACTGATGCCCGACAGTCAAATTCATTCCTGAAATCTCGGTACAATGCCATGGCAATGGTGGTCTTTCCCACACCACCGAATCCAATCAAGGACACAACGGCTCGATGAGAGCCTTTATCATGTTTGGTTAGCCAACCCTGGAGCTTCTCCATGTCCACCTGCACTCCCACGGGGTTCTGTGTGCGGATGAGCTGACGGCTTGCCACCAAATGCTCAGCAATGCCATACGTAACAACATGGGTTGCTCCGGCTTCGGAGCTTGTTCTTGGGTTTGGATTGTTCACTCCATATCTGCTGCGTCGTTCAGCAATGTACTGTGCTCGGACCTTGAGCTCGGCAATCTTGGAGGCAATGTCGCGGCGAGGCCAGAACGTCCACATCTCGTAGACTATCGTCACGATGAAGGAGCATCTTGCATCGTTGAGAGAGTCCTGAGGGAGGCGATGAGCAAAGTCATTGATGCAGTCTTCCATGTCGTATGCCATGTCACGAATCTGCTTCATCCAGTTCTTGAGCCGGCGATCATGGTCATCCAGGGCAGAGCCGAGGTCGCCAAGAAAGGCCTGCATGCTGGCGAGCTCGTCGCTGATGTACTGGATGTCGCCGCAGACACCACGGATCAGAGTGTACTCTTGGGCAAGGAGGCCGCCCAACTTGCCTAGGAGAGATCTCATGGTGGCTTCCGAAGCACCCACTACAAACTCCATCTTCCTTCTCTGTGCTCTTCACTACAACAATCTGCCCCCGGTTGTTGTAACTTGCATGTGCAAAGACAGTGCTCAGCAGTTGTTGATCTATGAAAGGAACGGAAAAAGGAAGATAAGGGTCAGCATGAATTATGGCTAGAAAAATAATTAATCATAAAAAGCTCCACAATCAGATCATGGAACATTTCTAGCGAATACCAATTTGCCCCCAATCAAAGAAATTATACGAACAAAAGTTTTACCAATGACTGTATTTTTTGCATATAGAATTTGCTAACCACAATATATATCAACACCACTAATCAAAAATGAAGATTGCATATAATGCTGAGGAAATTGTGGACGTTATGCACTTCATGGGATTTTCGAATTTGTACTTTTTATATGTCATAGTGCTAATTAATTGAGTGAAAAACATGCTCGCAATGATGGTAGGTTGCCAAGATCAACTGCCATGGCAAGTGGAACAAAAAGCTACCAGACAACAGAAATTGGAGTTGGGGGCAGAAGCGGCACCTGCAAACTGGACAATAAGCTGCTGGTCGCTGAAGTATGCACCCACCACAATCTCCATCTTCACCTTCGCTGTTGTTGCAAGTGCAGCAAAGGATGAGTGGGCCATAGAAAGTTAAAATCAAGTATAGACAGAGCTAGTCTATAGAAGAAACGGAAAAACAGCATAAAGGCGGGTCATCAATCATGGCGAGAAAAATAATTTAGGTAAAGGCTAGGCACATATAGTCAGAACATGAAACACTAAATTGTCCCCAACCCGATAACCTACCTATGGAAATATGGCAATTTGTACTCAGGTGGAAATTTACTCACCGATAGAAGGTAGATGCTAGTAGATAATACTCTGTTTATTAGGCATCTAGTATACCCTGTAGTACGGCTAGAAGATCTGGCTAATTAACCACAAGATTGAAACGAAAATCAACAAAATGTAGGTATCGCAACTTTTGTCCATGCTTGCACAGTTATGAAATTAATTTTCAGGCAATTGTAGACATTACATACTTCCTAGTTTTCTTGTCAACATGGCAAGAAAACAAGAGGCTATGCTCCTGATTGGTTCGATCTCTCTTCCTCTCTTCCCTCAAAAAGAAGAGAGAAACAAAGAAGGGGGGACACGAGAGGTGGGCACCTGCGATACTGGCCGCCAAATAGGCTTTAGCAGTCGGTGGCCGCCGTCGAAGGTGTCAGCAGCGGTGGCCTGCGTAGTGGCTCCCGGCCGGGCAGAGGGTTTAGCAGGCAGATGGAGGAACACTGCAAGCGGTGCCAGCGTCTTTGTTAGACTGGTTTGCCAGGTAGAGGTTGGGGAACCGAGGATGGTGGTGGACACAAGTGAAGTTGGCAAGCTGCTGGGCTTTTGCTTTTGCTGCTTTGCTTGCTGCATGCATGACTGACATCATGGCCATGGCCGTGCAAAGACACAAAGACATCATGATGGAACTTTGCACCTTTGAGAAGGGAAGCATCATTCCTGGAGCATGTCACCCCAAAGACACAAAGAAAAAAGAAGTGGTGACGCGTTATTGAATTATTCGAGGAAAGGTGTGGAAGGGGGACTTGACCAAAGGAACAAGATGCAACATTTTTCATTAGCGTCATTTCGTCATTTATCAGGCGCAACATTTTCTCTGGATTATGCAAGACACCAGGAAAGGTGTGGAAGGGGGACTTGACCAAAGGAACAAGATGCAACATTTTTCATTAGCGTCATTTCGTCATTTATCAGGCGCAACATTTTCTCTGGATTATGCAAGACACCAAAGGATCGCACACATCATAAATTCATCATTACGTTAAAGCGCTCAAAGCAAAATGGCAAGCTCAAAAAGAGAAAAAGAGATGGAATCACGAGGGAGGGACCTTTCAAAAGAAAAAGGAAAAAAAAGGAAGAACGATTCTTTTTCTTTTGGAAAAGAACACAAGTAGCTTTGCTCGTTTTCCAAGGAAAGCATCCACCAACAGGCACTCTATTCTTGGATAAAAGATTCCTGCTCTTTTTACTCAAGGAAAAAGAGAATCCCGTTTCTGGCTTCGCTTGTACATTGCCAGATCATGAAGAGAAAGAACCATTTTCTTATTGGTTGGATCAAGTTAGCCAGTTGAAACTCTGTCTCCTTCTATTCTGGGTTTGCTGCACACACACACACACACACACACACACACACACACACAGAGAGAGAGAGAGAGAGAGAGAGAGAGAGAGAGAGAGACAGAGCAGCCCGGGAAGGAGCCGGAGCTAGGCCTGTTCCTTCAGCTCCAGTGCATACGGCCTAGCTGAGCCATGGAGGGGGAGGGAGCTCCCGTGACAGCAGCCACGGGGGTCCTGGGACCCGTCGTAGCAAAGCTGGGTACTTTGCTGGGCAGCAAGTACAAGCTTCGGCGCCGGACTCGCAAGGACGTTAAGTCCATAAAATCCAAGCTCAAGTATGTGCACTCTATCCTTTGGATGGTATGGGGGAAGGAGACTCTTGATGCGCAATCCAAGGAGTTGAAGAAGGAAGCGCTGGACCTCGCCGATGATATGCATGACGCCATCGACGACTTCATCCTCACCATGGAGCCCAGCCGCAGAAACAAGCACCTGATGATGCAGATCAAGATCGAAGCTAGCCCCTTCGAAGGTTTCAGGACAAGAGTAGACGACGTGGTAGTCCGGTGCCGCAACAAGTGGACGAACAAGTCTGCTCAACCCATCTCCAACTTATTTTCAAGGAAGAAAAACACCAACCCCAGAATACCGCCGCCTCCTCCTCGAGCTCCATTTGTCCACAAGGATGCGGCGGAGCTGGTCGGTATGGGAAAATGGAGGAATGACCTCATCACATATCTGGTAGGAGGAGGAGGAGAAGAAGAGGCCACAACGGTGCAGCTGCAACTCAAAATGGCATCCATTGTTGGAATGGCCGGTGTGGGGAAAACAACCCTTGCCAGCCTTGTCTATGAGGAGATTGGAAATAAGTTCCAGTCCCAGGCTTTTGTGTCCGTCACTCCAACTCCCAACATGAAGGAGGTTCTCACAAGCATTCTCCAACAACTAGGAGCTGAACCACCTACTGGCACCCAAGCAAGAACAGAGGAACATATCATCCACACCATATCCAGTTTCCTGGAGAACAAAAGGTGCGCAAGTTTATAAAAAGAGCCTCTGTTTAGTTAATGTCTTCTGAAATGTGCACTGCTAACTAAATTCAAATTGTCCACTAACTAAATTTGGTAAAGCTGTCTACTAACTATCTTAATTGTACGTGCAACCAACTTGCCTAGGTACCTAGTAATAATTGATGACATATGGCATCATGGAGAATGGGACATCATCAGGAGGTCTTTTCCAGAAAATAATCTTGGCAGTAGAATTTTCATCACAACTCGTATTGCTTCTCTACCAGGAGATGATTTGGATAATAGCAAGCTCTACATCAGAATGAATCCTATATGGAGTTCTGAAAAGGAAAGATGGTTTTACGGACATGATACAAACTGGCTCTACATGCCCGATGAGGAAGAGGAAGATGTCGTTGCTCGGATGAAGCCTGAAATTGTTGGAGAAGGCTTTGACTGTGACCATCCTGTTGTGCGCATGTGTGGTGGCGTGCCGTTAGCACTACTTTGCATGTTTTCAGCAATGGCAATGGTCTGACAGCAACAAGAACAACTAGGGGTGCATGTAAAGGCATGTGATGTGCAAGATATGATTGAGAAGCAAGCTAAGCAAAGTGGAATTCAGAACACTCCAGGGTTTGAACCGTTGGTAGAGAGTTTGCAGCTTGGCTACACCAATCTTCCTCACCATATGTTGAAGACCTGCTTGTTGTACTGCAGTATATACCCTGAGAATTACCCTTTTCACATGAATGATTTTGTCATGAGATGGGTTGCTGAAGGATTTATTTATAAAGAGGATACAGGAAAAGATTATTTCGAAGAGCTTTGCAACAAGGGATTTATGCTGCATGTGGAGGGTCCGTTGGTTATGCCCTGCTACCAAATGAATCCGATGATGCGAAATTTCCTTGGATGGAAATTGCGTGAAGATAATTTCATTACTTGCAGTTCCGACATCACACCGCCATATGCATGTCCAATCCATCGGCTATGTATTGATGATTATCTAGTTGATGACGGTGCGGTGGAGGTGGTGGATACCTTGTTGGAACTGGATTGGTCCCAGATTCGATCTCTTGTTGTTTTTGAAGGTGCTAAGAGATATGTCCCTTTTGAGAAGTTGGAACGTGTGCGGGTGTTGGATCTTCAATATCATCAGCAATATCTTGTATTCGAAAAGTATCGTTTGATTTTTTTGGGGGATGTTGAAGTCAGAAAGGCTCTTGGGATTCATCATGTGAAGGATATATGTGGACTGCTCTCTGTGAGGCACCTATTCGGCCTAGAAGGGACAGGAATCAGTGAGATACCACTGGAAATAGTGAGGCTGCAACATCTGGAGACTTTGCAGGTAAGATTTACATGGATCACAGAGTTACCCAGTGAGATTGGAGACCTACAACAGTTGAAGACTCTGGTCGTGAGTCGAAACGCTAAGCTGGCGAAGCTGCCCAGGGAGATAGGTGATCTGCAACATTTAGAGACTCTGGACCTGAGCTATAACAGTCTCACGGAACTGCCACGTGAGATTGGGAACCTCCAGAATTTGAAGAATCTGAACCTGTATGCCACCAAGCTCGAAGAGTTGCCTCCGGAGACTTGGAAGTTGCAGCATTTGAAAACGCTGGATGCGGGTGATACAAGGATCACAAGGCTAGGCACTGAAATTGGGGACCTGCATCATTTAGAGACCTTGAACCTGAGTTACAACGAAGGGCTCACACAGCTGCCTCGTGAGATGTGGAAACTGGAGAATTTGAAGTGGCTGCTCTTGAATGGTACAGGGGTGGTGAGGATACCAAGGGAAATCCGAGGGCTGAAGAAGCTGGAGATTTTGAAATTAGACTCGACCATCATCGCACTACCATGGGAAGCAAGTCAGCTCCCAAAATTGGAGGGGGTGCCTGAGTGCGTCCGCCAAGCCTGGAAGAAGAGTGATCTTGTGTCTGAGTTAGCCGGGGAGATTCTGTCCATTAAACTGGTTAGTTCGACTGATTATAGGGGGGGCCTAATCGTCGGCAGGAAACACATGCACATTCCACGGTGGATCAAGGATCACTTGAACGACCTTGGCTCCTTGGATATCAGTATCTGCAAACTAGAGGAGCAGGATCTCAAGATTCTACGGGAGATGCCCAACCTGGAGTATCTCACGCTAAGGCTCGTAGTCATCCCAAGAAAGCCCATAGCCATCAGCGGTGAAGGATTCCCAAGGCTCTGGACACTCGTTGTTGACAGCCGCTGTGTGCCGCGGTTTACCTTCCAGGAAGGAGCGATGCCGAGGCTGCATGTAGTCCACTTCGAGTTCCAGTTCTATGGTGGCCCACCTCCACCTGCAAATAAACATCCTCTGGCTATGGGTATCAAACACCTCCAATGCCTATGGTGTGTCAAGTTTAGATGCAACGAGGAATGGTACGGAGGGGCTGCAGAGAGCAGCCTGTGCATGAGCACCATGATTGACGTCGTGAGGAAAGAAGCCCAGGAGCATCCCAACGAGATCGAATTTTCTGTCTCTGGTCGCAAGCGGGAGGATTTTCCAGCAAATGAGGAGCGCGGACATGCTTCCAGCAGTGGGACAAGCAAGATGGACAACACTCGGAACAGTGGGACGGGCGACATCGCGGCGGGGGAGGAAGAGACTTTTCCAGCGAAAGAGAGCGGAAAGGTTTCCACTTTCCAGCAGTGTGACAGGCGAGATCCAGGAAGAAGCGTGATTGGGTTTCGGGACAAGTATTGCTGAGGTAATCCATGGTGCTGGCTTCCCACTCACTTGTAATCTTATTGGCTCTTTCCATGCTGAAGTTTTTCGTTTTCATTTCAGTAAGCCTTGCACCGATCGAGGAACACCGTGCTGACACCTTCCAGGCTTTCCTCCTCCATATATGCATGAGATTTTGACCGTCCTGTTGAAGATGCATGAAGTAGGTGGGTGCGAAAAATGAGGAACAAACCTACCTACCTACTCCTCCATCTGATGCTGTCTGTGGCTTTCCTCCTCCTTCCTCCTGTTACACGCACGCACGCACGCACGCACGCAGTTTCTTCTTTGCCGTCCAAGTTATACATTTTTGGGTGCTACTGTAATATTTAGTCAAGCTTCCGTATCTTCATGGCCAGCCGGCCGGTGTTACTTGTTCATTTTTTATTTCAATATATAATATGCAAAACTGTCTTGTATTTAGGGACAGAGGTAACCCATGATATAAAACGTTTTTGGCAGCTAACATAACTTGCAAAAACGTCTTCGGGTGGAACGAATTAGATTACCATATTATGCTCTCATTTTTTTCATTCCTACTTTAAGTTAATGGGAAAAAAACTCCACAGACTAACGTCGATCATTGTAGGCAGGTCCAAACAGAAATAAATGTTAAGTAGAATCTTACACTTTTTATACTACATGCAAGATGCAACCATATCATACACGGGTAAAAGCAAGTCACATCACAGACGAGGAATTAAGCAACATTTTGGTTTGATACATACATAGAAACATATATAGGTGCCCTCAGGATTTCTCTTCTTCTTCCATTGTAATAGGAAGGACCTTGGTAAAACAACTACGTGTAGTACAACAGCAACCCGGCAAAAGCTAACTGATATCTTTTGCTACAAGATTAACCAAAATGATCAGGAACCAACAGAACAGAACAGAAGGAAGTAAGGCTAGCTGATAATGTTTCAATCTTCTTCAAACAAAGTTATACATCGACCAACAAATCTCAACATCAGGGAGCGCACTCCTGATCTGCTTTAAATTAGTAAGATCTAAATGAATACCAAATAAATTTTCTCTGGGTCACCATCCTCCAATCTATATATATATCAGTAACACAACATAGAAGAAGAAAATGCATTTAATCAACAAGCATAAACAACATACTAATACAGAAACCCTTGTAATTACATTCTTATTCTCATTCTTCTCACCAGTAATTTTCCCCCAGATGAATGACCAGTAACAAATGTAAAAATATATAAATGCGGCTCCAACTTAATGACACCCGCTAAAAGATGCGACGCATGCTCTCAGCCCGCCTCAAGGCTAACTAAAACCCTGGTAAAACCGAGAGATCAGCTATCCCCTTGGTCAAACTCGCAACCTTTTGTAGCAGCGCAAGCCGATTGTTACTGATCTTCATGTCGCATGAGCCATCACCATATACAAACATGATCAATTAGCCAAGGTACATGTGCGTATATACACTGTTCTTCTAACGGTAAAAGTGAAATGAATCATGAGATCTTGAAATGCATAGATTTGTGCTCACCGCCATGACGAAAACGTTATTGAAGAAAACCTCCAGGGGCTGTATCAAGAGCAGAGAAGCCTCGGCAAAGTTTTGACGCCAACGCCTGCAAGAGCGGTGAACAGAACACATGTGAGCTGAGCTGCATGAACCGTGCATCTGAAGCTTGTCGCTTTGAGGAATGAAGATAGGCTTGTGTACCAGGATGGATCTTATCGGCAACCTCCAAGTAGGCGCTCCACATGGCTTTTTCTTCATCTTTCTCGAATATGCTTGCATTGATCTGCGTGTTGCATTCACGGTGAGGCAGGCCGTTGATGGATACCACATCGGCAAGCTTACTTCATAATTCAAGCTGCACTCTGAGTTATAATGACAGTACATAACTATGTAAAAACAGCCAGTACCTCCCAAGCAGACTCAATTTGCTTTCCATGTATTATTCGAACTGGCCTTGAATACGCCTTGAGCCCTCGACAATTTTTGGAAAATCTTCAGTCCTTGAGAATGCTTCCATCTGCAAGTATCCACATAGCAAGACCGTCAGCAACAAACCCAGGACGCTTCCATAAATTTCAGCAAAGGTGTTAAGCGCATAAAACTTGAACGATATGATTTCTCACTTCAGCTGCTGTTTGTGATACCAGCATCTGTTTTCGGAAACGCAACACCAGAGAACCTTGGAAGTGTTACCTCAAACAGTGCTTGTGCAATATGTTCTGGAAGACCATCCCTCCAAGCACAATGGCGTGCCATAATTCCAGCAAGTGAAGTAAACTCTGTAACGGTCTAACATAGCCAATGAAGCTGCATCTTTGACAACTGGTATCATCCTCTCATTTATCCCGATGACAAGGGCCAGCCTCTGCAACAACATTTTCAACACGCGCTGCATAATCCAAATGCTAAACATGTTGTCATAAAGGACATGCAGACTGCCGAACGAAAGGCTCAGACTGGTGAACCAAATCTGAAGAATCATCGACAGAAGGAACCTTTTAGCAGAAGGATGCCTAGGCAGAAAGTATGATAAGCAAAACCGAACGTGTTTGCGTCTGAATTTGTGTATACAAAATCTGAAGAATTCTCAACAGGAGTGTCGACCGTGAACTGTTCTTCGGGCATCCCAGCCAGCTTACCTGCGGGAGATCCCTCGATGATGATGCTGTTAATTTTGTCTGTGTTTCGAGCTCAGGGCCTGGATTGCAAACTTCATCTTCACCGGGTTGCTGGCTCGACTCAGTGGGTTATCAGCGAGCTTTGAAGGCGGAAAGCAGTGGACAAAGATGGACAATCAGAACTGATGCATATACAGATACATATTGTAAGTGCGCTTCCTCTGCTTTGCTTTGCTTTCTGAACACTGAACACTTGCCTGTGGCTTCCTCTGTTTTTTGCTTTGCTTTCTGGACTCTGAACACTTGCCTGTGGCTTCCTCTGCTTTTGCTCTGCTTTCTGAACCCTGAACACTTGTTTGTAGCTTGTGGTTTCAGGTGTCGCACTAGACTTTCTTTTGAACAAATGTCGCACTAGACTATCTTCCTCCTTCCGAATAGAGCACGGGCGGAGATGCTGCCTTCTCACGTATATGGCGGCTGCTAAATCTCTTTCCGTTAGCAAGGAGAATACACACCAGACTTCGTGATATTTAGATACTCGATCTACAGCGCCGAATCTACTGCATCAGGAAACTTAACTAAGCCCGTGGGAACCCCACTCGAGCTCTCGATCATATACTAGCCACAGACGCAACACTTCTCGAGCTCTGGATAAGGGTCAAATAGTACATCGATGACACTTACTCAATCTGTATATGTTTGCATAGAACAAAGTCCATGTCTGAACGAACCCTACCTTAGAACAGAGACACTCGGGATGGACTTCTTTTAGTAAGTGGAGTGGCCCATGGTTGGAGTCTGTCCCACTCGAGTCTACTCGGGATGGTCTTCTTTTAGCCGTCCCACTCTTGAGTCTGTCCCACCACTCAGCCACCGGCTTGGGGCCTTCACGTGACACGGCCCCAAAATACTTTGATTATTCCAACACTTCGATTTTCTGGCGTAACCAAAATACCTGATAGAAACTAGAATCTAGATTATTGATTTGCTGCCGGTGTACACAACACACTTACAGCTACACAGGCTGCTGCCAAGCGCTTAGCACTAGGTACGATCGGTCTCATCTCGGACACGTTGTGAAGTATTTCGCCTTGGGTGATGAACGCAGTGCACTCAGGAGATTATGAAAAATAATCAAAGATTTGGCAATGTTTATCTATATTCAGTGCAGCCTTTGCTGACTAATATAAGGCTGAATAATTCGAGTATTATATTTATACAGACCAACCTTTTTGAAATGATGGTGACAGCCATTGCTGACCAAGATATGGTCGACATTCTCCCTGGAAAACTCTGCATGACTTTGGTGGTCATCGGCCATTTTCCATGTTGATGCTGATTGACATTGTCCTTTTCACCAGCCACTGCTAGGGAATGGTGACGCCTCTGGAACAGTCTGCAGCTAGGTGTCCGGTCTAACTTATTTCAACGAATGGTGATTGCCTTGTTGGAATATTCTACTGTAACAAAGTTTCTGGTATATGAAAGTTAAGGGACACAAATAACATCATATTTTGGTTGGAATATTCTACTTGCAGCATACACACGGCAGGCAAACATACACGACCATGTCAGGGATCTTCAATGCGGACCCTATTGACACCACTTTTTGGCTTGTAGATAACATCCTCAAAACTATCTCAATTGGAAATGTGTTTAACATGAAAATTCTTCACCTCGTCGCGGCGAACGGTTTTGCCTGTTGAATCATCTCAATCCGAGGCCGTTTGCAAAATTTAAATATCATACAGTCTAGTGTGTATTCCTTGCTAAAAAAAAGAGGGGATAGACAGCAGCCGCCATGAACGTGAGGTGGCAGCATCCGCCCGTCCTGTGGTCGGAAGGCGGATGATTTTCAAGCCCCTAATGGAGTCGACCTGATGCCCGAAACTGACCTGAAGCTACAGCCAAATATACAGGAGTTTAGAAAATAGAGCAGAAGCAGAGGAAGCTACATGCAAGTATTCAGAGTTCAGAAAACAGAGCATAGCAGAGGAAAGCTAGCTACAGGCAAGGCAACAACGATGAGAGGCAAACAGAGCAAAGCAGATGCTTGATTTCCCATCTTTGTCCACTGCCTTCTGCCTTCACTGGTCCACAAAGGTGAAGTCGCTGGAGTATTGTGTTTGGAATCCAGGCCTTGGTCTCAAAAGACAGATATCATCATCATCATCATCAATGGATCTCCGGCAGGTAAGCTAGAATATTGAACTGCCTACGAATATGCTAGAATATTGTGAACTGGAAACTCTCAGTATTCAAAGCATAGCTAGGGTTTCTCATCAAGATGGCCAGGTGCTGAGCTGGATCTTTCTTCAGGTGCCTAGTAGAAATCACTGCTGATGTTCTCTTTCCATTTTCTTACCACGAGTTCCTTCACAAAATTGTTCTGTTTTGTGTGCAGTATCTGCATTTGAAATAGTAACCAAACCTTGTGTCCTTTCAATTTTGGAGGAAGCAATTGTAGAACTCTGGAAACAGGGTGAACAGCCTATGATGGATCAGTGTCTCGTGAGTTTTTTTTTTTTTTTTGCACTTCTGCAGTTAACTGTTTTCATCCCATGATTCAAAGCCTTTGAGGTTCTTCTCTAGTTAGCCCTTTGGCTCTGCTCACAGTGACCAGAAAATTTGTGGCCAAAACTTTACGAGATCAAGTGCGCCCGGTCAACGGGCCACCAGATGGGTCCATGGAGAAACTGTGCCCAAGGGCAAGCTTTTCATCTCTGACAAGTGCCGACGCCTCGGCGAGGACGTCGAGCGTTCATATTCAGATATGCATTTCGACGCCTCATGGTCGATTCGAGGCAATTGGCAGTCGGAAGATAGGTTTTTGTTGTGATCCACCCCCCCCCCCCCCCCCCCCCCCCCCCCCACCCCCCGAGTAGTGTAAAAGATGGTTGTATCCTAAACAGATGGTTCTGCTGAGAACAGCTCTAAACACGGATACAAAAATGTATTCATCAGACAGAAACATTTCTTGCTGTGTACCATATACCTATTTCCTTGGTTGTTTTTAGAGAGGAGACAAGTGTAGAAATCCGAGACAGTTATATTCTGTCAGTATAGATCAAAGACCAGCATTGATTGATCTCGATTGATTAGTTAATCTAATTAATACCTGCAGTGTACGTATATAAACATACACTTCTCCATATGTCGTCTAGTTAATACTAGCTTATCTTGCTAGTCTGATATGGATCATATCATTAGTAGACCAAAAAAAAAAAATTAAAGTTCAAGGGCTCTCTCTTTGTCCTTCTTTCCGGTCTTTGCACTTGCACTGCACTACTTACTAATTGAAATGAAGAAAAACACATCAACATGGAAAAAGGAAGGAAGGAAGGAAGGAAGGAAACCAGCCTGAAGAATATAGGTTCAGATGGTTGCATACTTGCATGTACATTATCCCTGGAAACCAGCTCATTAATACTTATAGCGTGCATAGACAAACAATGTTTCATATTTCATCACGTTGATACTTCCTCTGTCCCACAATATAAGATCGTTTTTCAAGCTAACATAGCTAGAAAAAAATCTTATATTGTGGGACAGAGGGAGTAGTAGCTTATCTTTCTAGCCTGATGTGAATCATATCACTAGTAGACCAAAAATGCTAAAATCACAATTTAGGGCTCTGTCTTTATAGTTCTTTCCGGTCTCTGCTCTTGCTTCTGAAACCAGAAACTGAGCCAGTAAAAGAAATAATTTGCAATTCTAGAATCATTTCTGTGTGGCATATTTTCTAGCTAGAATCTAGTTATTTATTTATTGCGGGGACTAGCTATAATCTAATTGTTTCACGCACACAGAAAAACAAAGATACATGTATTATTTCTAATGGTGCTTAATTTAACCCATCATATTCTTGTTGATAAGCAACCAATGGATCTTGTTGCAGCCCGCAAGTGACACGCAATAGCTGAAGGGTGGATCATTTTGTAATGGCTACAAGGGCCCAAACGGATTTTCTGTTAATGATTTTGAAGAAATAGGAGGAGCTCTGTCTTCTGTACACACATTTATTTATATGTAGCTAATTGTCATACAAACCGGCAGCTACGTATGGTACGTATTACTAGTATAGGGCATGAAGGGTAATGCAGAAAACAAACTGCCATACAGATAAACTTATGTCTTACGGACAGTGTCTACATAATCAAACCGAAGAAAAACAACAGTCTGCTAACTGCACTGACGTTCATGGGTCAGGACGAGCATGCGGGGATGGCAATGGCAGTGTGGAGATAATCAAGATTATTAGCAGGTGACCGTTCAGCTGTTGAGAACACCTTAATCACTTGCTGCATCGTTGGACGGTGCGATGGATCAGGCTCTATGCACCGAACAGCGACGGCAACTACTTGAAATATTTCACTTGCGGTCTCAGCTTCAGGGAGTGGGAGACGGGTGTCCAGCAAGTTCCCAAGTAATATAGTTTTGTTGGGGTTGTCCATGGATGAAAGGAGATCCGCTGGATGATGTCCCATGAACAGCTCTAGAACGAGCACTCTGAAGCTATAAACATCACACTTCTCTGTCACCCTTGTTGTGTATGCAAGCTCTGAAGAAACATCAATGTAGAGTTAGTTTTGAACTTTTGATAATTATAAGACAATGCAAAATGCACCTTAACTAATTCACACAAACTTAACTTTGGTAATTATTAATTTTGAACAGAAAATGAAACATGGCCATTAACATGTTTGATTAGAGCCATGCGCGATCCTTGTGTATATAAAGCTAGCTATCTAAACTTTGGAGGCAGAATGCATAGAACTATATTTAAAATATTGTCATGTTACAGACATATATCTTCCAACTATTTAAACTATGCCAACGTTTCATCAATGCTGCTCCTGCATATTTAAACATGTAGTCCACTCAGAGAAGACAAAAACATTCAATATGTAAAATATCTAGCCATGGTTGATAACCGAGGTATACTAATGTACACTGTATAAACTAGAGAAAAATTGTATCATGGTCCTTACAAAATATGATAGCATTTTGCTGTAACCAACATACAGAGGTAAATTTTACCTGGGGCAAGATATCCTTTTGTGCCGGCAAGACTTGTGCAGTTTGACGCATCCACATCTAGTACTTTCGCTAGACCAAAATCCGAGATGTGGGCTTTAAATTCCAGATCAAGCAAAATGTTGTTGCTTGTTATATCTCTGTGAACTATTGGCGCAAAGCAGTCGTGATGCATGTAAGCCAAAGCAAGAGCAACATCCCGAGCAATATTTAGCCTCCTTGTCCAATCCAATTCAAGAGCAGTTTCCTTATGCTTCAAATATGCTGATAAGCTTCCTCTGTCCAAGTATTCATACACAAGGAATCTTCCCTGAGTTGCGGAGCAGTAACCAAATAACTTCACAATGTTGCGATGTCTAATATGCATCAAAGCATGTATTTCACGGTTAAATTGATCATCATCATCCACCATATGGATCTTCTTCACTGCAAATAATTCACCTGTTGATAACTGAGCTTTGTACACATATCCACTTCCTCCAGATCCAATGCAATGAGTGTCACTGAAATTATTTGTAGCATCAACAATTTTCCTATACACATCTTCCCCATCAAAGTTCCAAATGGCGAACATCTTGGTTTGTTGTACTACATTTGCAATTTCTGCCTTGGGTTTCTTCTTTCTGCATTGCCATGTTGCTAGTGCAGTGATAAACCCAAAGGATAGAACAACGGGTATAATAGCTAATAAAATAGCTCCAGACTTTTTTCCGTGTCCACTACTTCGAGGAAGATCACAAGGGGTCAAACCTTTCACGACACCGCACAATTCCTTATTATGCCAGAACCATCTGACCGGAGCTTCTTCAAAGAGCCTAGTATGTGGCACTGGCCCTTCTAATTTGTTGTAAGACACATCCATGGATAGGAGGCTGGTCATGCTCTGAAATGACGGTTGAATGTTGCCGCTGAGTGCATTGTGAGAAACATTCAAGGCTTGAAGCATATGAAGACCACCTAACACACTCGGAATAGCACCATCAATTGAATTGTCACTTAGATCCAACAGATCTTGCAGGTTTACCAAAATCCCTAGCTCGATAGGAATGGTGCCATTGAGGTGATTATGGCTCAACTTTAGAAAGTGAAGCTTAAGACAATTTCCAATTGATCTTGGTAACTGCCCAGTTAGGTTGTTTGATGATAAATCAAGATACTCCAAATTGTTCAGCGATCCAATTTCTTGTGGCACTTTTCCCTGGAGCAAGTTACCATAAAGGCTCAAATTGTACAATGTTGTTATATTGCCAATTTCTGGTGGAATTTGTCCTTCAAGCTTATTTAATGAAACATCAAGTTTCCTCAACTGAGATAATTTCCCTAAGCTTGATGGTATTACTCCAGTTATATTATTGTTTGATGCACGTAGCATGGTAAGTTTGTGGGACTCACCCCAACGATGAGATAATTTACCAAATAGTCTATTTGAACTGATATCAATATAGTCAAGATTTGGATGAGCTCCCATTCTGGTGATATCTCCTTCGAGGTTATTACGCTCAAGTCGAACTCTGACTAGGCTTGTACAACTTAGCAAGCTTGATGGCAAGGGGCCAACCAACTTGTTGTTCGTAGCGGACAAATATTGTAGCCGACCTCCCGCACAAAGACCAGATGGAAAGGCACCAGAGAGGTTGTTAAAAGCGATTGCCAACAGAACAAGATTCGTTAAATTGCCAATTTCTTGAGGAACTGAACCAGAAAGTTGGTTTTCGTTAAGCTGCAATTTAGTGAGTTTTGTTGAATTCCCTAAATTGTTTGGGATGGAACCTGAGAGTTTGTTATAACCAAGATCGAACACTTCCAAGTTCATAAGGTGACCTAACTCGTGTGGAATTTGACCAGAAAGTTGGTTTTGGTAAAGGTACAAGGCACTTAGTTTTGTCAAATTTCCTAAGTTGTTTGAGATGGAACCTGCGAGTGTATTTTTGCTAAGACTCAAGTATTCTAAGTTCACAAGGTAACCTAATTCTCGTGGAATTTGACCAGAAAATTGATTCCTTTGAAGTTCCAACCTAGTGACTTTTGTCAAATTCCCTAGACTCCTTGGGATGGAACCTGAGAGTGTGTTGTGACTAAGAAGCAATACTTCTAAATTGTTTGTGTAACCCAAGTCATTTGGAATTTTCCCCGAAAGTTGATTTGCACTAAGAAACATAACCTGCAAGTTCATGAGGTACCCTAATTCTCGTGGAATTTGCCCAGAAAGTTGGTTCTTGCCAAGGTACAAGATAGTGAGTTTTGTCAAATTTGATAAGCTATTTGGGATGGAACCTACCAGCTTGTTGAAGCTAAGGCGCAAGTCATTCAAGTTGACCAAATGACAAAGTTCTAATGGAATTTGGTCAGAAAGTTGGTTCTCGAAAAGGAGCAATGTAGTGAGTTTGGTCAAGTTACCTACATTGCGTGGGATTGAGCCAAAAAGATTATTACTAGACAAATCTAACGTAACCAAGTTCTTTAGGTGGCCTACTTCAGAAGGGATATGACCAACTAAGTGATTGTATGACAAGGTGAGTGTCATGAGATTGGTCATGTTGCCTATGTGCCTTGGTATTTCACCAGAGACTTCATTCTCATCAAGCATCAAGGAAGGGAGTTTTGTGAGGTTTGTTAGACCTAGTGGGATTGAGCCTCTTATCTGGTTGCCTTGCAGAAGGAGATTCTCAAGCTCCACGAGGGCCTTGATGTCAGGAGGGATGCTCCCGGCGAGGTGGTTGTGCGAGAGGTCAAGGTGCGCTTGGGTCGCCAGCGCCGAGAAGTTGAGCGACCCCAGCGAACCTCTCAGCCGCCTCCCCCGCAGGGAGATGCCACTGATCACTGGCTGGCGCCGGTGCATTGTGCATCTGATGCCGCGCCAGCTGCAGGGCGCGGAGGTGTTCTCCCAGGACCGCAGAGTGTACCGGCTTTCATTATCAAGGCTGACTTTCCAGGTGAGGAGCGCCCTTGCCTGCTCTGCGGGCACGGCTGCCAGGTCCGGCGCGGGGGCGACGGCGGTGGCCATCAGCAGCAGCAGCAGGGGAAGTGTGGCGAGAGAGGAGAGCATTTTGGTTGGCTCCGTCTCCATGACTATCATTTTGGCTGGATGGAAATCGCTCCGATGGTTGTGTGGGCGTTGGTGAGAGGTGTTTGCATGCTTGGCACCCCCTATTTAATACCACTACGTAGTACGTAGAGCTTTGCTAGGTCGACTCAGCATGGCGGTAAATGCTGGGCACCTTCTCCTTGGTTCTCAGCCTAGCTTGTAGATCGTTGCTTGTCCAAACCAAACAAACAAACCCCCACATCGAGTACTACGTAATACAGGACCCATTGAACTAATTATTTGTCGCTCAGATGGATGTATAGTACTAGATATATCCATTTGTATGACGAGTAATTTGGAACGGAGGAAGGACTTCTTTGCTCGGTGGTCTTTGAGTAATTGATGAGTATTTTCTCAGATTCTGTAGCAGTACTCACATCTGACCGAAGACGTGCATCCCACACCGTACTTCATCTGACGCTGCTGGGTTAGCACATGACCGTGTGCACACCATGCATGTTCAGAGATGAATTGACATGCCGTGTGTGCCCGGTCGGTCGTCTTCTCTCTCGACACATCATGAGCTAGCATGGCACCTCCACAATTGCTTGTGAGCTTCGCGTTGCGTCGGTCGTGAAAGTTGTACGCTCCAATCATACCACTTTAGACAATTGTATGCACAATCAATTGTGGACTCCAATCATACACACATATTGTAACTGATTTTTACAGCTCCATCGTGTAGAAACAAGGAAGACCACCTACTACTCTAGCTACACAGGTCAAGCCGTCAAGTACCCTAGCCCAGCAACAAATTCATACTACCTAGTACTCCTTTCATCCCAAAATAAGTGACTCAACTTTGTACTAACTTTAGTAAAAAAATGACTTAATTTTGTACTAGTTTTAGTATAAAGTTAATACAAAATTGAGTCACTTATTTTGAGACGAAGAGAGTACATGCCAACTACCAAAGACCGCCAAGACGACTGACTTGTCCCGGAATCACACCACTTAACCAGCCAAGCATTTGTACACTGCAAACAGCTAGCACTCGTCAAGTCATAATGAATGCATGTCGTTCACATGCAAGCGGAATCTACAACTTGAACCCTCATTTCCACGTCAAATGTCCCAACCGGACTGTCCGAACACTTTTAAACCTTGAACGTGGATGCCTATTTTAAATCGGTCATGTCTAGACGTCCGGAATCAAAAGACCGAGCCAAAATTGAGGGCCTGAGTAGGGGTCGACCCAGCCCCCTCCCCTGTCACTCACTCTACTCCCTACAAAACCCTAGCAACCGCTTCGTAGCGATGGGCAAGAAGATGAAAAAGGAAGAGCGCCAGCAATGCCCAGGCAATGTGGCTGCTCAATGGCTACCGCTCGGACGTAAATCTGATGATGCTCAGGGTTAAATGCAAATGGAGAAGTCTTCTGCAAGACCCGTACCTCATTTTGAAATTATCATTCCTTTAATGTTTTTGACTCTAACAGGAAGCTGATTTTTGTTACTCCATCTGAGACAGCAGCCCAGTTACATCACACACAAAGAATAGATGGGCCATTTTTATATGTAGAAACATATGCAAGTTCTTTCAGTTATCCGTAGTTTTTCAACTTGCATGGTAAAAAATGTATTTGTCCATAGATAAATACTGCCTCCGGTCCTTTTTAGTTCGCATATAAGGTTTACCTGAAGTCAAACATCGTAAACTTTGACCGAATTTATCTATACCAATATAAAAAGACCCAAATGGGCAGATCCGATTAATCTCGGCCATCAAATCATGTCAATCCCATGAAATCCTTTCATGTCGGACAGAAACATCCCAAAAGGGGTTGTGGTCCTACTTGAAACGCTTCATGAAATCCACATGAAAAAACTAGATGGGATGGTTTTCAAAGTGGATTTTGAGAAAGCATACGATAAGGTAAAATGGCCATTTCTTCAGCAGATTCGATCAGTCCTGAAGAATCCAGGTAGATTCTTTCATGCAAAAAGGGAGTGTTGGAATCAAAGTGAATGATGGCATAGGTCATTACTTCCAGACACACAAGGGTCTGAGGCAAGGAGACCCGATGTCACCGGTTCTGTTCAACATAGTGGTCAACATGTTGACAATCCAAATAGGAAGGGCTAAGGATGATGGCCAGGTAGGTGGCCTCGTTCCGCATTTAGTTGACGGAGGAGTGTCTATCCTACAGTACGCTGATGATACTATTATCTTCATGGATCATGATTTGGCAAAAGTAAGAAACATGAAGCTTGTGTTATGCTTGTTCGAACAACTGTCGGGGTTAAAGATTAAGTTTCATAAAAGTGAATTGTTCTGTTTTGGAAGAGCTAAAGACGAACAAGAAGCTTACAAACAATTGTTCGGGTGTGAATTGGGGTCTTTATCTTTCACGTATTTGGGTATGTCAATCCACCATCGCAAGCTTTCCAACAAAGAATGGAAGTGCATTGAGGATCGATTTGAAAAAAAACTAAGCTGCTAGAAGGGCAAGCTTATGTCATATGGAGGCCGACTAATTCTCATTAATTCGGTACTCACGAATATGCCTATGTTTCTCTTGTCCTTTTTTGAGGTATTAGTTGGAGTCCAGAAAAAGCTAGATTTCTATTGATCGCGCTTCTTCTGGCAGAGCAATGAATTAAAACGAAAGTACCGACTCGCTAAATGGGATATCATTTGTAGGCCGAAAGACCAAGGGGGTCTCGGCATTGAAAATTTAGAGGTGAAGATAGATGTCTTCTCAGCAAGACGGATGCCACATGGGCCCAGATTCTTCGTAATAAGTACCTTCAATCCAAAACCTTATCCCAGGTGACGGTAAGGCCGACTGATTCGCTTTTTTGGAAAGGACTGATGAGAGTGAAATCAGTCTTTTTCAACAGGACAAAATTTGTAGTTGAAAATGGTATTACCATGAGATTCTGGGAGGATACATGGCTAGGGGAGACGCCCTTTGCACTTCAGTATCCTTCTCTCTATAATATTGTTCAGCGAAGAGACGCTTATGTTGCAACAGTATTACAGTCCAATCCTCTTAATATTCAATTCAGGAGGACGTTAGCGGGAAACCGTTGGGAAGCTTGGCTCATCTTGTGAGAAGATTGATGGATGTTCACCTATCTCAACAACTCGATCAGTTGCGCTAGAAACTAACTAAGAATGGAGATTTTTCGGTTCAATCCATGTATTTGGATGTTATCAACTCTAGCTCTATTCCTCGGTCGAAACATGTTTGAAAAGTCAAAGTGCCTTTAAAAATTAAAGTGTATATGTGGTTTGTCCATAAACAAGTCATTCTAACTAAAAATAATTTGGCAAAACACAACTGGACATGATCTACAAGATGTAGCTTCTGTGATCGTGATGAATCCATCAAACACCTCTTTCTTGACTGCCCATTGGCAAAAAAATTGCGGCGGTCGGTCCACATAGTATTTAATATTACTCTTCCGAATACCATCAACACGTTATTTGGGACGTGGCTAGATGGGATAGATTCAAAAACAACGAGACATATCCGTGTAGAAGTATGTGCTTTACTATGGGCAGTTTGGAACTGCAAAAACGATTTGGTTGTTAACAGAACAACAAATATTCATTTGTTGCAGGTTATTTTCCGGGCCACTGCACTGATCCGTATGTGGTCGCTACTCACTTCGCCGGAAGGCAGAGAGCGTATGGTTACTGGATCTATCCGATGGGAGACGGTAGCACGGGCTATCTTCAACCGGTTTGGACGACGGTCATGTAATAGGATAGGTGTCTGTTTCTTATCTTATTTTTTGCCTGCCGGTTGTGGCCATCCTGTTATTTTGTTTATGCTCTTTGTGAGCTTTTTTCTTTTTTAAAATTGAAGACTTTTTTTAAACCTTTTGTTTATCAATAATATGGCTGTATGCATCGTTCTGATGCAGAGGCCAGGGGATAACCTCTTTTTTGAAAAAAAAAGAAAAAACTATCCATTTAAACGATGAGTAATTTGGGACAGACGGAGTACTTCGTTGCTCAGCGGTCTTTGAGCAATTGATGAGTATTTCCTCAGATTCTTTAGCAGTGCTCACATTTGACCGAAGACCGAAGACGTGCATCATCTGACGCGGCTGGGTTAATTAGCACACATGACCATGTGGACACCATGCATGTTCATCTGGGCGCCAGGCCAGAGATGAATTGACATGCCGTGTGTGCCCGGTCGGTCGTCTTCTCTCTCTCTGACACATCATGAGCTAGCATGGCATCTCCACAATTGCCTGTGAGCTTCGCGTTGCGTCGGTCGTGAAAGTTGTACGCTCCAATCATACCACTTTAGACAATTGTGCACTCTAATAATACATACATTTTGTATCTGATTAATTTTTACAGCTCCAACACAAGGAAAAAAGGGAAGACCGCTTACTGCTCTAGCTAGACAGGTCAAGCCGTCAAGTACCCTAGCCCAGTAACAAATTCATACTACATGGTACATGCCAACTGCCAAAGACCACCAAGATGTCTGAATTGTCCCAGAATCACACCACTCAACCAGCCAAGCATCTGTCCCCTGCAAACAGCTAGCACTCGTCAAGTCATAATGAATGCATGTCGTTCACATGCAAGCGGAATCTACAACTTGAACCCTCATTCCCACGTCAAATGTCCCAACCGGACTGTCCGGACACTTTTAAACCTTAAAAGCGGATGCCTATTTTAAATCAGACATGTCTAGACGTCCGGAATCGACAGACCGACCCAAAATTGAGGGCCGGAGTAGGGGTCGACCCCGCCCCCCTTCTTAATCCCCCCCCCCCCCCCGTCACTCACTCTACTCCCTACCAAAACCCTAGCCACCGCTTCGTAGCGGGGGCAAGAAGATGAAAAAGGAGGACCGCTAGCGATACCGGGCGTAGGGGCGATGTGGCTGCTCGGCCGCTACCACTCGGACATGTCACCGCCTCGCCCCGATGGGCAAGAAGATGAGAGGAGGAGCGCCAACAATGCCGAGACGATGTGGCTGCTCGGTGGCTACCACTCGGGCGTAAACATAGTGATGCTCAGGTTGAATGCAAATGGGGAAGTCTTATGCATGACCCGTACCACATTTTGAAATTATCATTCCTTTAATGTTTTGGATTTTTGTTACTCCATCTGAGACAGCAGCCCACTTACATCACACACAAAGGATTTTGTTTTTTTTTCTATTTTTCTGCACGCGTTTTCGGCTTTTAAATGGTTTTTTTCCCGGGTTTTTCAACGTTCCGGTTTTTCACCGGTCTTCCTTGGGATAAAAAAATGAAACTTTTTTTTGTGCAAAAAAATGCGTTTTATTTTTTTTCTTTCACGAGAGTCACGATTTTGCTTTCGCGAGAGGCACGGTTTTACTTTCGCGAGAGTCACGGCCGTGCCTCTCGAAAACGAAAAAAACACACATTTTCTATTTTTTTTCTTTCACGAGAGGCACGGTTTTGCTTCCGAGAGAGGCATGGACGTGCTTCTCGGAAACAAACGTGTTTTTTATTATTTTTTCCTTCCAAGTGAGGCACGGTTTTGCTTCCACGAGAGGCTCGGTTGTGCTTTGACGAGAGGTACGGCCGTGCCTCTCGGAAACGGCTAAAAAACCTGTTTCTGTTTTTTTCTTTTCGCGAGAGGCACAATTTTGCTTCAGCGAGAGGTATGGTTGTGCTTTCGCGAGAGGCACGGCCGTGCCCTCCTTGGAAACGAAAAAGAAAACGTGTTTTCTTTTATTTTTCCTTTCACGAGAGGCATGGTTTTGCTTCTGCGAGAAGCACGGTTGTGATTTTGCAAGAGTCACAGACGTGCCTCTTTCGAAAAGGGAAAAAACCGTGCTCCTAGTTCGGTGTTTTCGTCTGGGTTTTTTCGTCCGGTTTTTTTTGTGAAAAAAGTTTGTCAAAACCTATCAATATAGGATCTAGTTTTGAAGATCTCGACTCGAGAAATACAACGGTGAAAACGGTTCGAGATTTGGACGCACGGTTTAAGAGATAAAACATTTTGAATAAACGAATGTACGAGAAAAGGGTAAACTCCCAGGTTGTGACAAGTGGCGCACATGCAGTACGCCACTTGTCGCAACCTGGGAAAGTGGGAGTGATCTTTGTAACAAGTACTCCTCAACTAGTGATTTCTTTAGTTTGGATGTCGGATTTCAAGCAGCGAATATCTGTATATCAAATCATCTCCCTACTACAACAAAGGGTCCCGATAACGCCCACACGTGTGGGCGTTAAGGGGTCTGGCCACACATTTCGTGTGGTATCTAAGAGAACCAGCCCACACGTATACGTGTGGGCAAAACAAGTAATGCACACACGCCCGGTCTTTTGCCTCGCGGTTCCTCCAACACGCCTACATGTGGGCAAAATAGATAACGCCCACATGCCCGTACGTCCGTTCTCCTACCTCACGGTCCCGCATGCCCCGCGTGAAAGTCACCACGCGTCCCCGTAGTTGCCATGGTCCAGACCTTCTTTCATGTTCGTTTACCTGCAGTTACCATGTTGCTGAACTACAGTTGCCATGGTTGCTCAACTGCAGTTGCCATCTCAGGTCAAGTGCCAGATGCCATTTTTGGACAACTGCAGCTGTTGCCATGTATGGTCTGGTCTACTGCAGTTGCCATGATTTGAAAAACTTTAGGAGTTGCCACCTGCTAAAACTAGGCAGTTGCCATGTAACACTACAAAAAGACATGGCAAAATAACATGTTCGGGTAAAAGAGAGAGTTGTGATCGAAAATTCAAAGTGCTCGTCCTCGCCTGGGCACGTTATCGTGCGCCGTTGAACATCTTTGAAGTCTGACACAGCATCGGTTGTTGGACCAAGTTGCTTTTAATGTACTAACGGGTGGAGAACTATTCTGCTTTTAATGTACTAACGTCGTTTGCATGGCCGTCTAGTAACGGGAGTTGCGTTCTGTACTCGTGCCCAGTTTGACGTGGGTTGCACTTGGACTGTTTGGCCGGTCTGCAAAATCATTTTGGAACCCTGTTCCCGCACATCGCCACTAGACATACTATGCTTCTTGAAGTTACACGTTTATTCAGCTAGCAGAATCCTATAGTTACACAAATTCAGTTCTCACACCACACATGAAAATTTGATACAGCAATTCTCTACAAATCATTATACCCTACTCAACACGTTAGGATTGCTGCAACTGCAACTGTTCTACCCACAGTAAACTAAAGTGAAGACCAAGTAGCAGCATTACAACTAGGTTATTCAGCAGCAAGTCAAGGACCCGACCAGCCAGTATCACAATCAGCTATGCACCGAATGGCATGCAACTTTTAGGGCAAAACCACATGTCGTGATTGTCGTACCCTCACATCATAGCAGCACAGCAACACAGAATGCTCGAAATTGTCGCACTTGCAACCAAACTCTGATCCTCCATCACGCACCTAAACCTCATACACCACGCGGCACCATTTGCAATGCCTCAGGTATTTTACGCCTTTCTCCTCTTCAACTTGTATCACCCTGCCTCGTACAACACCTCTCCAAACTTCGTGCAAAACCGATCGCGGCACCATTTGCAATGCCTCAGGTAGGCGTCCTGATCCATATCAGGCACCTTCGTGCGAAACCGATCGCGGGGCACCTGCAGTGTCCCGAACGGCCGGAAGGATCGGACAGAACGGCCATATCCGATCCAGGAGCTCACCCCGGATCCCCACACACGTTGACCCACGTGGAGGCGCGGAGCTCCTCCGAACGGCCAGGTGGATCCGATCCAGGCACCCACCATCGAGCTCGACAGCAAGCTCCCTGTCGCCGCCTTCATTGGCTGTGTCCTGGGCTTGCCTGGTGCTGGCCTTTGGCGGCGGCGAAGAAGGAAAGGGAAGCGGGGGAGGCTAGGCTTTGCGCTATCTTCCGAATCTGTGAACATTTTTTTAATTTACTACAAACAAGTTTTTTATTCGCGAACATTTCTGAATTTTGGAACAATAGTCAAATTCATGAATATTTGTTTTGAATACTTGATTTTTTCAAGAATCCTTTAACATATTTTGAATCCGCAAACATTATTTTTGTATTCACGAACATTTTTTTCAATAGTTGAAATTTTTTCAAGAATACTTGCACATATTTTGAATTCGCGGACATTTCTTGATTTTGCCGTGAAGAAATTTTGTATTCGCGACACAGGGTGGACGTTCAAGAGGTTCATGCCCAACACAGACCTGTGGGATTCAGAAAGGAATCAATCAAAGATTTTTTTTGCTTAATTAACTATGATTGCACGAGAAGGCGCGGTGTGCCGTGATGACATCGATATCAAACGGCGCAGGCACCGTATGCGAATGTTTGACCCTACGTACCAACCTCCTGCTCTATACGACGGCATTCAATACATCATCCAACACGTCCTTGCGAGCTCGTCCCCGTCCCGTCCCGTCCCGTCGCCGATCGAATAGAAACTCTATCGATTAACTATTCCACATCTTGTAATGCAAAAATCCATTAAAACATGATTAATTGTGTAATTATAGGACAAGGAGTATTTGAGCTCGAGCTCAAATGACCCTGCAAGAACAGTAATATCAGAAAAAAATTAAGAAATATTCAAAAACATTCCGATGAACTTTGACAAATTTTTGAAGTGCTTGCAAATTTTCATCATGAGATCACATTTGAGGAAGGCGTGACGAAACGATGCTCTGAAAATGCTACTTTGAAAGCGTTTAGGAGCACTGATTTTGTTTTTTTGTCACGCCTTCCATGATTGTTACCATGATAAAAATTTGCAAGCACTTCGAAAATTTGCCAAAGTTCATCAGATTTTTTTTTGGAATTGTTAGATTTTTTTGAATTTTTACTGTTCATGCGGGCATATTTGAGTTCGAGCTCAAAAGGGTACTGTTTCTACTAATCTTTCGGCAAATTATAGCCTTAGATTGTTTAAATATCCAACTACGGCAACAGCTGAAATAATTTGAATATTATAGACCATGTAGAACTTCAACATTTCCAATGCGGACAGTGTCATACAATCTATTAGTCCATTGAAAAAAGCATGTCACCAAAATACCAAATTATAGGTACATATCTTGGGTACATGTGGCAATAAAATGATCAGTAATAGAGATTAATTAGCAATTGGCTCTACCTTCCTTTTCTTAGGCATGGTTAGTTAGTTCTTAGGAACTCTCTACTCTTTATCCGTTAGCAACAGACAAAATGTTGATCCTTAAAAAAAAAACAGACCAATACTATTTCTAAGTACAGGGTCTACAAAAAGAAATTACGTACTAGTTCATCCTGTGGCGGTTAGCTAGAATCAGGGAAGTATTACTGGCCGAAATGCATTAGTGCGTACAAATTTCTTAGAAGCTTCACGTAAGAATAGGATTTTTCTTAGGAACACGCCGTTTGCGCGCCGGACCGCGGCTGACGACAATTGTTATGTACCGCCATACGAGACCTGTACCAACGGAATACATGCACGATGGACCGTCCACCCAGCGTTATATTACACAGAGCCGTCGCCATATGACACTGTTGAACAGGGCATATCCGTTTCTATCTGTACGATCTCATTCAATGCACTGTTGAACGTGTCGCTGTCCGATTGGTACCTATACCGGGAGCAGGCGAGCTCGAGCGTGCCATCGTCGCTCTTGAGTTGTCATTTGCTTAGAAGCACACTGGGACAGTTGCCATGTACCGTGCAAAACACATGGCAACTGTCAGCTTTGAGTGTGGGAGAGGAGACAAGCATGTGGGCGAACTGATAGACGCCCACACACCAGCCCCTCTGCGTACGTGAAAACTGGCGTGTGGGCGAACTGCTAAATGCCCACACATCAGCCCCTCCGTGTGGGCGACCGGATGAATGCCCACACACCAGCCGAGTCCTAAGTGGCATAAAAAATCTGGCAAAACATGCCAAGATTCGTGCAAACACAAACAGATGTTGATCCATGTGTGTGGGCGAGATACAAACGCCCACACGTGTGGGCGTTATCTTTTCCCACAACAAATTATCAATTATAATTTTATTGTAAACTATAGAGGAAAATGAGAGGAAATTGGTGGAATTTGTTGAGAAATAAAACATAATGATCAATTGTATGGAAGAGATGTCTTTCAGGAGGTGTCTGTTGGGGAAAAGATGTCTCCCTAACACACTCCTTCACTATGTATATAAGTGGGTCCCCCACATTGCCATAAAACTAGTGAATCATTTGGACTCTTCCCTTGTCTCTTTTACTTTCACTCTACAACAGAATTGATTGTTTATTGCTTGAGCCTCATGGGCATATATTGTTGGGGAACGTAGCATGCAATTTCAAAAAAAATTCCTACAATTATGCAAGATCTATCTAGGAGATGCATAGCAACGAGAGGGGGAGAGTGTGTCCACGTACCTTCATAGACCGAAAGTGGAAGCGTTAGCTTAACGCGGTTGATGTAGTCGAACGTCTTCTCGATCCAACCGATCAAGCACCGAACGTACGGCACCTCTGAGTTCTGCACACGTTTAGCTCGATGACGTCCCTCGAACTCTTGATCCAGCCAAGTGTTGAGGGAGATTTTCGTCAGCACGACGGCGTGGTGATGGTGAAGTGATTCGCACAGGGCTTCGCCTAAGCACTACGACAATATGACCGAAGGAGTAAACGGTGGAGGGGGGCTCCGCACATGGCTAAGAAACAATTGATGGAGGTGGCCCCCCCCCCCCCCGCCCCCGTATATAAAGGAGGAGAGGGGATGAGGCCGGCCTAGGCACGCCCCATAGTGGGGAGGAGTCCTACTAGCGAGGACTCCAAGTCCTATTTGCCCCTCCCTTCCTTTTATAGGAGGGGGAAAGGGGAAAAGGAGAGGGAGAGGGAGAGGGAGAAGGGAAGGGGGCCGCGCCCCCTCCCTTGTCCAATTCGGACTCCCCATGTGTGTGGGGGGGGGGGCACCCCTTGCGGGCTGCCTTGCCTCTCCCCTATGGCCCATGTGGCCCATTACTTCTCCTGGGGGTTCCAGTAACCTCCCGGTACTCTGATAAACATCCGAAACATTCCGGAACCATTTCGGTGTCCGAATACTATCGTCCAATATATCAATCTTTATCTCTCGACCATTTCGAGACTCCTTGTCATGTACGTGATCTCATCCGGGACTCCGAACAATCTTCGGTCACCAAAACACATAACTCATAATACAAATTGTCATCGAACGTTAAGCGTGCGGACCCTACGGGTTCGAGAACTATGTAGACATGAGCGAGACACCTCTTCGGTCAATAACCAATAGCGGAACCTGGATGCTCATATTGGCTCCCACATATTCTACGAAGATCTTTATCGATCGAACCGTTATGACAACATACGTTATTCCCTTTGTCATCTGTAGGTTACTTGTCCGAGATTCGATCGTCGGTATCCTCATACCTAGTTCAATCTCGTTACCGGCAAGTATCTTTACTCGTTTAATAATGCATCATCTCACAACTAACTCATTAGTCACATTGCTTGCAAGGCTTATTATGATGTGCATTACCGAGAGGACCCAGAGATACCTCTCCGATACTCGGAGTGACAAATCCTAATCTCGATCTATGCAAACCCAACAAACACCTTCGGAGATACCTGTAGAGCATTTTTATAATCAACCATTTACGTTGTGACGTTTGATAGCACACAAGGTATTCCTCCGGTATCCGGGAGTTGCATAATCTCATAGTGGAAGGAATATGTATTTGACATGAAGAAAGCAATAGCAATAAAACTAAACGATCAACATGCTAAGCTAACGGATGGGTCTTGTTCACATCATTCTCCTAAATGTGATCCCGTTCATCAAAGGACAACACATGTCTTATGGTTAGGAAAATTAACCATCTTTGATTAACGAGCTAGTCTAGTAGAGGCTTACTAGGGACACGGTGTTTTGTCTATGTATTCACACATGTATCAAGTTTCCAGTTAATACAATTCTAGCATGAATAATAAACATTTATCATGATATAAGGAAATATAAAATAACAACTTTATTATTGCCTCTAGGGCATATTTCCTTTAGTCTCCCACTTGCACTAGAGTCAATAATCTAGTTCACATCGCCATGTGATTAAACATTAATAGTTCATTTGGCTCTGCTCACAGTGACCAGAAAATTGTGGCCAAAGCTTTACGAGATCAAGCTGCCTGGTGGACGGGCCACCCAATGGGTCCATGGAGAAACTGTGCCCAAGGGCAAGCTTTTCATCGCTGAGAAGTGCCGACTCCTCGGCGAGGACGTCGAGCGTTGCGACTCAGACATGATCATGGACGATTCGATGCAATTGGCTGTTGGAAGATAGGTTTTGCTGTGATAGTTGTATAATCATGTATGTGTCCCCCCTCCCCCGAGTAGTGTAAAAGATGGTTGTATCCTGTAAATACAGATGGTTCTGCTGAGAACAACTCTAAACACTGATAGAAAAATGTATTCATCAGACAGAATAATCATTTCTTGCTGTGTACCATATACCTAATTCCTTTGGTTGTTTTTAGAGAGGAGACAAGTGTAGAAATTAGAGGCAGTTATATTCTGTCAGTATAGATAAAAGACCAGCATTGATTGGTCTTATTAATACCTGCAGTGTACGTATATAACCATACACTTCTCCATATGTCGTCTAGTTAATATTTAGGGTTAATTATCCTTTTGCCCTCAGTGGTGTCCGTGTGCTCAGTTTTGCCCTCAGATGCGAATTGTGCTCAGTTTTGCCCGTAGTCCGTGCGCACCGACTCGTTCCGTGAACTCTCTGTCAGGTCAACGTTTTGACTCGGCCCTTATAGGTGGGACCAGGCGGCAGAGACGGCCAATTCTATTCAGACTGTTGCATGCGTGGCTTGTGGGACCCAACAGAGAGTCGTTGAGCTGAGAGCCGTTGCGGGTGTGCTATATAAGCGGGCGACACACAACGGCGGTGACCAAGGAGACAGAGAGCACGACGGTGACCACGGCGAGAGAGAGAGCACGCCGGTGGGAAGCTAGCTATGGAGGGCGCGGCGGTGGGAAGCTAGCTGTGGAGGGCGCGGCGGCGTTGAGATCCCCTTCGGCTCTGAGCTCCATGTCTTCCTCAAGCTCCCGCGCCACCTCGCGGATGCAGAGCCGGGCGCGTGTGGACATGCCTGTCTTTGTCTGTCCGCGGTGCCGGGCGGGCGTTGTTCGGAGGGTTTCTCACACACTGAGGAACCAGAATCGTCCGTTCTACATGTGCAGCGAGAATGGGGTCAGAATCGGGGCAATTGCACCATTTTCGTGGTCGGGATCTTTGAGGAATGGGTTGATCTGTTTGGTGTTCATGCAGGTGACATGCTTCTTTCTTTGGGTCGATGCTCTGGCCAAGACTCTGATGAATGAACTGCAAGAAGAGCATGAAGAATGGTTGTGCATGCTGCCACGAACGGCAGTGGCCGCAGCACGAGCTCCGGAAGAAGAGATGGAGGGCGAAGCATGCACTGACAGAGAGCTAGCTGTTGAGCTTAGTACGTTGAAGAAGAAGGTTAGGAAGCTTGAAGATCAAGCACTACCAATACTCATTTGCAAATACTTTTAGGCATTTGTAGGTATGGTAATCACACTGGTTGTAATGTTGAAAATGTATGGAAAGGCATGAATTATGGAGGAATTTGTAAGCTTGAAATTGTATGAGAAATTCACCTAGTTTAAATCTTGGTCAAAGTTGTTTAAATGTTGAAAAAAAAGAGAAGAAGTGACCAACATTTAAATATGTTGAAAAAAGAGAAGAAATGAGGAATTCAGAAACTTTTGATCAACGAAATGCAGCTCTCTGCTCTGCCTTTCTGTCAAAAAAAAAGGTTCCTCTTGGGCCAAATTCAGAGCGTAGAGCCAAGTGCAGGCTAGACTAATGGGCCAACTGCATCCAATTAGGCCCATTCGGGGGTTCTCTTGCGTGTTTTTCTGTTTTCTGTTCTGATTTAATTTAGGCAGTAAATCATCATGCTGAAACTTTTTGTGGAAACTAATTGAATTATTCCAGAGCCAAACAATTAAGGTTAGAAATTTTTTGGAGCTGTTAAATATTTAATAGCATTTTAATTAGTCCAATTCAAATACACCGTGATTTAAATCAAAGACCAAAATGTCATGGAAAATGTGCCTCAGCTCTGGTAGAGGTTTGCACCTGGTGCCAAAATAAATGAACATTTTTAAGGGCATTACATTGAGAAAAAAATAATTTGTCTAAAAAATGAATGGTGGAAAATGCACAAAAAATTGGTGCGGCTGGGGACTCGAACCCAGGACCGCGTGAGTTTGTGGCGTTTAGGGCTGCGCTGGTAACCGCTAGGACAGATGGAAAGACTTTGACATGCGTAGGGAAGGAAGGTATACATAGTGAGACCGTGAATGTTTGCACATGCGTGAGAGTGGTTTTCCTTTGTTTTGCACTGAAATTTTGGAGGGTTGGAAGGTTGAAAACGTATGTTTGCACTGCCACATGATTTTGGTTAGAGTGACACTTGGTTTAGGATATAACGGGAATAAATTTGCATGTTAGTTCATGACTTGTTTTTTTTGAATGAAAGAGAGGGCTTGTCACCCCCTTCGATTTTCATTAATGAAAACCACAAGTTCTCGAACTTCATGACTTGGTTTAGGGAAGAAATGATATGTTTGGGCATAGACATTTTTAACACACATAATAAACCCTAATAACTTAGATAAGATGCAACACACCGTACCCTTACATTAAGCAATAATAATAAGTTCACGGACACATGACGAAACATGACACGACATAACACGACATAGAAAAGCAACAAAATAAAAACGAAACATGACGAGCTTGACTCCGGGCTTGAACATCTTCATCTTGACCTCCTTCTTCAACCTTGGCCGAGCACCCCTTCAACACCGTCTTCAATTTCACACCTCCTCCTCCTCGTCATAGGGAAGGCAGTGCATCTGGCCTGGAGTGGGGAAGATGCTCTCGTAGTTGGTGTAGATGTTGTACACGGTGAAGAAGATGGCCTCGCAGCCGCACCAAAAGACTTGGCCGAGGAGCTCGCGCGTGTCAAACGGGTTGGTGAAGGTGACCGTGAGTAGTAGGAGGGTGTCGCCGCGGTCACGAACCTCGTTGAGGGTGAACATCCTAGGCAAGCCCCGTGGGAGGTGGGCATAGCTGGCTCTGAGGAAGGTGCGGGTGAGTTCGACGGAACCCCTCCACCTTGAAATAGCCCACACACGGAGCTCCCTCTCCACGAGCATGCCCGGTGGGTAGTGCAGCTCCGGCATGATAGGCGGACGGTTGAAGATCGGCCCGTTGAACTGCATCTTCACTTGGTTTCGCTTGGGGAGGGCTTGGTCGCTTGGGTGTTTGAAGTTGGAGAGAATGGATCGGATCTGGCTTGTGGGTGGGAGAGGAAGAGAGGCACCCCATGTATAGGCCTATGGGTGGGAGAGGAAGAGAGAAAGGATGAGAACGGTGCATGTGTGAATCCGGATGCGTGTGTATCCGTTACGTTTTGCACTCTTTCATTTTGCACGAAAACGATGCATGGGGCGCGTGCTTGCATCTGAATCACTGCATAGCTCTTTGACCGGGCCCGTGCATCTGACTCGCTGCCCTGAACCACTGCCGTAATGCCTAACTCTGAATCAATACGTGCATGGCCACCTAGCTCGCCTCGCTCGCCTCGCTCGCATGCATGCACGTCTGCCTCCCGCGCATGCAAACCCACGTCACCACCTCCCATGCATGCAAAGCCTGGAAAGGCTGAGACGGGCTATTTACTGCGGTCTCAGGCCCAGACAACGAGACAGCCCAACGGTCCATCCAGCGCGCCCGGTATTTGTTAAAAAAACAATCTCCCAGCCAATCAGATTGAATCTCGCGGATCGCCCCCTCCTCCCCGCAGATTCCTTCTAGAACGGTTAGATCGACGGCCCTTGATCGCCGCTAGGGTTAGACGGACGGTCCTTGTTCAGCGCTAGGGTTAGCGGGGTTTGGGAGGGGTTTGGAGCAGTCAAAGCTATGTTTGACCAGATTTCAAATGAGTATAATAAATTAAATAAAAATCATAAAAATAAAAAACCTGCGCACATAGTCTTCTTATGTCATATACTAACGATTTAAGTTGATAAACAAGGTTTACATACATTTAAACGATAAGTTCATGTGTATTATGTGATATCACGAGTATCTCAAACTCTCTTGTATGAAGTGAAGAGAAGTGTTTTGGGGAAATGAACATGAAAAATTCAAAAAACTCACCACAACTTCATTTTGGAGTGACTAAGAAGGATCCAGGCTTAGTTTTTCATTTTGATGTTTTAGACTTGTTTAAATCTTGGTCAAAGTCAAGTTTGACCAGAATTCAAATGAGCAAAACAAATTAAAATAATCAAAAATGGAAAAACCAGCGCACATAGTTTTGTATATATAGAATATATGTGTAGAAAAGTTATTTGGCTGATTTAGACAAGGTCGAAAAAAATCTTGCTTAGAAATGAGGCCATTTACCCTACCTTTGGACCCCTCTTTTTAGCACATTTTTCATGAAATTTAAAAAACCTCACCACAACTTCATTTTGGATTGACTAAGAAGGATCCAGGCTTAGTTTTTCATTTTGATGTTTTAGACTTGTTTAAATGTTGGTCAAAGTTTGGTTTGACCAGAATTCAAATGAGCAAAACAAAATTCTAAAAAATCAAAAAAAGGAAAAACCATCTGCTCATGCAAACATCATCCAACAGATTTAAACATCATGTCAAACATAGTTCTAACATAGGTCCAACATCATCCAACATAAATACAACATTATTCATAATGTTTCATAATTATTCATAAACAGCGTTGGGGCTTCTGCCTGTTCCTTGAGCTTCTTGCCATCACTTTGCTCCTCGTGCACCTTGTGCGCATTGATTCTTCTCTTCTCCTCTTGGTTGTCGGTACCTTGCGCGTCTTCTTCAAACCTATCATAGAGCTGTGCAAAACATAAATGGTAATGAGATCATGTCAAGTGATAAATGTACAGTACTATTTGACCCTTGCAAGATTTACATACCTAGTAGAACTCACAACAACAGAAGGTTGGTCACCATTTGGAGCCTCACTTGGATCATCATTTGGAGCCTCACTTGGATCACCATGATCACCATTTGGAGCCTCACTTGGATCACCACGATCACCATTTGGAGCCTCACTTGGATCACCATTTGGAGCCTCACTTGAATCATTATTTGGAGGATATTTTGGATCATCGTCAAAATCATGCGGCTGTTGACCATCATCATTTGGAACCTCGTCAAAATCCTCATCCGATGCAACCGGCTGTTGACCATCATTTTCATCATCTGTTGAGGCAACCGGCTGCTGATCAACATTTTCATCGAAGCCTTCATCGAAACTCTCTCCGAACGCTGGATCTACGTACTGTGTTATCACAATACTTACCGAAATGACCAGACCCACCACACCTTGTGCACTTACGCTTCCTCGCTCCAAGTCCAGCTCCTTCGCTGCGAGGTCTAATTCGACCCTTCCTTGGTCTACCTGCTGCTCTCTTCAGAACTGGAGCGCAAAGCTTGAATCCAGTGTCCACCATATCCCGTTGTTGTTTTCCCTCCATAGCAGGCAAGGCATAAGCATATGTGGCTTTGAACCTTGCAACAGAGTAGTAATCATGCACATACTACTGTATGTTCCCTACTGGACCTGCATGATAATGAAATTTCTGCATGTATTCTATCCTTATCCTATTCCTGCATGTTGATTTGAAAGACTCTACTAGATTATTGTGCACATAGTCAACTTTGCTCAGTTCACTGAATTGGCTTCTGGCCCATAACTTGGAGTGATGTGTTTCCAAGTATTCTTTCACTTTGGGATTCATGTATAACTGTCTCAAGTGGTATTTGTGCTTCCTCACACTGCAAGTCAAAGATGCTGGCCATAAATTGTCAGTATACACCTTTCCTTTGAATTTCTTCATGAAATTTGCAGCAAGGTGACGCATGCATTCCCTATGCTCTACTCCAGGGAACACATTGTCCACGGCCACTTCTAAACCTTTTGCAGGCATCTGTATGAATGACCAACCCATTGGGATGTGCAATAGCCTGGCGCAGATTATGCAAAAACCAAGTCCAGCTCTCCTCAGACTCTGTCTCCAGCACGCCGTAGGCAACTGGAAATACAAAACTGTGTGCATCTGAAGGAAATATGCCCTAGAGGCAATAATAAAGTTATTATTTATTTCCTTATTTCATGATAAATGTTTATTATTCATGCTAGAATTGTATTAACCGGAAACATGATACATGTGTGAATACATAGACAAACAGACTGTCACTAGTATGCCTCTACTTGACTAGCTCGTTAATCAAAGATGGTTATGTTTCCTAACCATGGACAAAGAGTTGTTATTTGATTAATAGGATCACATCATTAGATGAATGATCTGATTGACATGACCCATTCCATTAGCTTAGCACCCGATCGTTTAGTATGTTGCTATTGCTTTCTTCATGACTTATACATGTTCCTATGACTATGAGATTATGTAACTCCCGTGTGCCGGAGGAACACTTTGTGTGCTTCCAAACGTCACAACGTAACAGGGTGATTATAAAGGTGCTCTACAGGTGTCTTCAAAGGTACATGTTGGGTTGACGTATTTCGAGATTAGGATTTGTCATTCCGATCGTCGGAGAGGTATCTCTGGGCCCTCTCGGTAATGCACATCACTTAAGCCTTGCAAGCAATGCAACTAATGAGTTAGTTGCGAGATGATGTATTACGGAACGAGTAAAGAGACTTGCCGGTAACGAGATTGAACTAGGTATTGGATACCGACGATCGAATCTCGGGCAAGTAACATACCGATGACAAAGGGAACAACGTATGTTGTTATGCGGTCTGACCGATAAAGATCTTCGTAGAATATGTAGGAGCCAATATGGGCATCCAGGTCCCGCTATTGGTTATTGACCGGAGACATGTCTCGGTCATGTCTACATTATTCTCGAACCCGTAGGGTCCGCACGCTTAAGGTTTCGATGACAGTTATATTATGAGTTTATACGTTTTGATGTACCGAAGGTTGTTCGGAGTCCCGGATGTGATCACGGACATGACGAGGAGTCTCGAAATGGTAGAGACATAAAGATTGATATATTGGAAGCCTATGTTTGGATATCGGAAGTGTTCCGGGTGAAATCGGGATTTTACCGGAGTACCGGGAGGTTACCGGAACCCCCCGGGAGCTATATGGGCCTTAGTGGGCCTTAGTGGAAAAGAGAAGAGGCAGCCTAAGATGGGCCGCGCGCCCCTCCCCTCCCTTGGTCCGAATAGGACAAGGAGAGGGGGCCGGCCCCCTTTCTCTTTTCCCCCCTCCGCGAATCCTATTCCAACTAGGATTGGGGGGGGGGGAATCCTACTCCCAGAGGGAGTAGGACTCCTCCTGGCGCGCCTCTCCTAGGCCGACCGCACCCCCCCTTGAACCTTTATATACGGAGGCAGGGGCACCCCAGAGGAACAGAAGTTGATCCACGTGATCATATTCTTAGCCGTGTGCGGTGCCCCCTTCCACCATAGTCCTCGATAATATTGTAGCGGTGCTTAGGCGAAGCCCTGCGACAGTAGTACATCAAGATCGTCATCACGCCGTCGTGCTGACGGAACTCTTCCCCGACACTTTGCTGGATCGGAGTCCGGGGATCGTCATCGAGCTGAACGTGTGCTAGAACTCGGAGGTGCCGTAGTTTCGGTGCTTGATCGGTCGGGCCGTGAAGACGTACGACTACATCAACCGCGTTGTGCTAACGCTTCCGCTGTCGATCTACAAGGGTACGTAGATCACACTCTCCCCTCTCGTTGCTATACATCACCATGATCTTGCGTGTGCGTAGGAATTTTTTTGAAATTACTACGTTCCCCAACAGCATCAACTGCACAAGCTGCTACTAACTGTCCTTTAAACCTCCCTGTGAGAAAAGTGGCATCAATAGCCAAATAAGGCCTGCAGCCTGCCAAAAAACCCCAGCGACGAGCCTCAAAGCAGACAAAAACCCTCCTAAAGCATTCCTTGGTCTTTGTCACTCCCCTGAATGTGTACTCCACGGTGTGGTGATCAATATCTACAATACTGCCTGGGCTTGTCCTCTCCACTTCACCTTTGAATGAATACAACAATTGAAAACTTTCCTGCCAGCTACCATAAATAGAATCCATAGCATGTTGTTTACCATTGAACAACCTCATGTATGGTAAATCTATCTTGAACTTATCTTTGATGTTCTTCTGCAATTCCTTTGGACCCGCTGGTTGGTTTTCTTTCACCCACTTCTTTACTTCTTCTGCCACCCATCTTGACTTGGCTCTACTGATTGTATCCTTCCTAAGGGTTGATTCCTGGCATGTGTGCTTAAAAGGGTTCACTTTGACCTGAACATTAGTGCTATTTCGCATTTTAGATGCGAGCAGCCTCCATGGACAACCCTCAGTCGGACAGTGCACTCTGTAACGTACTTGATCGCTCTTGTCAACTTTGAAAGTACGTTCTACCTTGATGCAGTATGTCACAAGTGCATTTCTACACTCATTCATGGATGCAAAAACTGTACCTTCTTCCATATGAGGGTTCAAAGGGTCCCATTCTACAGCTGCAAGGTCTTCGTCCTCACCCACCGCGTCATCATCCACACGGACTGCATTGTGAGCCTCATCTTGGTTTTGAGCCCGAGGTGCCCGTCGTAAATTCTGAATAACATCAGAATATAGCTTCTCTTCATCAACCCCAGAATTGTAGTCATCAGGCTCCACTTCAAGGGGGACCCTACTGCCGTTGCCCAAACTTGTCAAGCCACCACATCGTCGCGCACCAACTGAACCGTTCTGGCTAGAGATGCCATTACGACGACTTGGTTCTCCCCGAGATGTTGCACCCGTCATCCTAGATCCAAATGCCTGCTCAAGCACATCAACTTGAAGCCTCACATGAAAATTATCTTTCTCTTTAATTTATGCCTAACAAACATGGTAGCCAGCTCTTCATCATTACTAACTATCACCCATTTCTTTTCCCCATCATAGTATTTGTATACCACTTCATCAAGCAAACTCCAAGGATATTGGCTACAAATTACCCCCCCCCCCCAAATTGTCTGAAACTTCAATTACTAGCCATTGGCAACCGATAATCGAAACCTCCTTGGTATTTCTTCGTATCCTTTGCATCAAACATGTACCGGTCCCTTCTAATGTGCACCAAGAAAGCAAACCGCAACTCCATCCTAACCGACGAAAAACAGAGGCGCAATCAGCACAGTAATTGGGCAAACCTACTCGAATCGACTATTCAAATGCACAAGTAAGCTCAATCTAAACAGGAGGCGTGACTTACCCCTCAGGAACCCAGTCGTGGACGCGGCGGATCTCTGGCCCGATGCCTGCCTCGCCAAATACTCCGGGGTCGCCGCTGCTCGCCATTTCGCCCTTGGGTTCTTCCTCCTAGTTCAAACAGCTCCAGCAACCCCCCACCTTTGAGCGCTCCGGCCGGGCGCACGGAAGGAGGCCGCACCGCGGGTCGAGCAAGTGGCGGGCGCTCCACCAGTGGCGTCGCAGGAAGGTGGCGGGCGTCGCAAGTAGTCGTGGAGCGTCGGTGCAGGACGGTAGCGGCGGAGCAGGCCGTGCAGCTGGTGGCGGGGCAGGTGCTGGCCGCGGCGCAGGTGGCGGCGGCGGTGGCGCAGGACAGAAGGCCGGCGGATGGGCAGAGTGGGCGTCGACGTGGACACCACTGGTGATTTGGGGATTTTGTTGCACGGGCCCACATGTCAGCTCCGGACCCACGTCCACGCGGTCCCACGTGTAAGCTCCGGACCCACAATCACTAACGCCGGCGGACGGAATGGACTCAAATCTGGCCGTTTGGCCTCGTCATAGTAGCTGTGCATGGACTAGGGGCAAAACTAAGCACAATTCGCATCTGAGGGCAAAACTGAGCACATCGACACCACTGAGGGCAAAAGGATAATTAACCCTAATACTTAATACTAGCTTATCTTGCTAGTTTGATATGGATCATATCACTAATAGACCAAAATAAATAAATTAAAGTTGAGGGCTCTCTCTCTTTGTCATTCTTTCCCCTCTTTGCACTTGCACTACACTTCTTACTAATTGAAATGAAGAAAAACACCACTACTTGGCAGGGCCGTCTACAAGCCTGTGCGAGCTGTGCACTTGCACAGGGCCCCAAAAAGTCAGGGGCCCCCAATTTGGGTCCAAATTCATGTACTAGTCTGAAACGTGCACCTTTTAGTTTTGGGCCTACGTCTGCCTGGTCGCTGAAGCTCACAGTTTGGGCCTCTTGGGGCTGGTCAGCTCCCGCTGATCGCTAGTCCATCATTCGGAAGTCGATCCCCCAATTCGGCACGTATGTGTATACGTAATTACGTATCCTGGGCGGCTTGGGGTCTTTCTCACTTTGGCAGTCAGATCGGCTAGTTCATAGGGCCATCAGGCGGCACGCAGCACGGCGGCATCACAATGGCACAGGAATTGGAGGCGCCGGTCCCGACGACACCCTCGCACCCACAAAGGAATAGAAGGGGGAAGGCTAGCAGGTTGAAGGAGTAATCGGTGCCCTGCGGCCAGCGATCGGCTACCCCATTAATTCATCTATCTCTGAGTTCTTGACAAGCCTATAATTTAGTATTCGAGAAGGAAAAAACAAGCCTATAATTCAAGGTTTTATCTTCTTCTGTTCTACTACTATCTTGAATTCTTTTTATTTTTACGGGGTACTATCTTGAATTCTTGGCAAGCCTATAAGTCATGGAGTTCCAATGCATTGATATTATTTTTGTTTTGGTTCATAAATAGAAACACTCATGCATTCTTGGTATTCTATGTGCGTTCTACTATGACACATGAAAGATTCAATGGATTGGCGACAATAGCACTTGAAAATGATGCCTTGGAGAAGATTAATTAAGAAGATACTCCCTCCGTTTCTTTTTAGTCCACATATAAGGTTTGGTCAAAGTCAACCTTTATAGAGTTTGACTAACTTTATATTAAAAAATATAAACATTCACAATATGAAATCAATATTATCAGATGCACCATGAAACGTTTGTTCATACTATATAGTTTTAGTATTGTAGATGCTCATATTTTTTTATATAAATTTAGTCAAACTTTATGCAGTTTGACTTTGACCAAATCTTATATGCGGAATAAAAAGAGACGGAGGGAGTATAATTAAAGAAGTCATTTCAAAGGACACAAGACGAAAGAATACAAGAAGGATGCCACATTTTGATAACACGAGGTTAGCTTATTGTTTTACTTATACCATTTGTGTTTTGCATCGGTATTTGGTATACTCCCAAATATTGTAAGAAATAACATACATTTAGGCCTCCTTTGGTTCATAGGATAGAAATTTTATAGGAATAGGAAAATCATAGGAAGTGAGATGACATGCATCTCAATTCCTATAGAGGAAGAGGTGTCATTTGGTGCATAGGATAGGAATTTTTCCATTGAGTCTAGGCTAATGTTTTTTTTCCTCCAAAATATGAAGGATAGAATCCTATCCTACATAGGAATAGGAATCCATTCCTACAAACCAAAGGCTTCAAAGGAATTTTTCCTTTGCAAATCCTATCCTATAGAATTCCTATAAAATTCCTACAAACCAAAGGAGGCCTTAGGTTATATAATCAAATGAGATTCTACTTGAATTATACTATAAGCTTTTTAAAGAAAATTAGGGCCCCATTTTGCTTTTCGCACTGGGCCCCTGAATTTCTGGAGACAGCCCTGCTACTTGGAAGGAAGGAAGGAAGGAAACCAGCCCGAAGAAGAACGATCTTATATTGTGGGGCGGAGGGAGTTGTAGCTTATCTTACTAGACTGATGTGAATCATATCACTAGTAGACCAAAAAGACTAAAATTACAATTTAGGGCTCTTTCTTTATAGTTCTTTCCGGTCTCTGCTCTTGCTTCTGAAACTAGAAATGGAGCCAGTAAAAGAAATAATTTGCACTGCTAGAATCATTTCTATGTGGCATATTTTCTAGCTGGAATCTAATTATTTATTTATTGCGGGGGCTAGCTATAATCTAAGTGTTCCACGCACACAGGAAAACAAGATACATGTATTATTTCTAATGGTGCTTCATTGTACCCATCATATTCTTGTTGATAAGCAACCAATGGATCTTGTTGCAGCCCCCAAGTGACACGCAACAGCTAAAGGGTGGCTCATTTTATTTTATTTTTGGAGAGAGTAAAGGGTGGATCATTTTGTAATGGTTACAAGGGCCCAAAGGGAGACCTCTGACAGAAGATGCAAATGGATTATCCATTAAAGATTTTGAAGAAATAGCAGGAGCTCCGTCTTCTGTACACACATTTATTTATTTATATGTAGCTAATTGTCATACCAGCCAGCAGCTATGAATGGTATGTAGTACTAGTACATGGCATGACGGGTAATGCAGAGAACAAACTACCATACAGATAAACTTATGACTTACGGACAGTGTCTACATAATCGAACCGAAGAAAAACAACAGTGTGCTAACTGCACTGACGTTCATGGGTCAGGACGAGCATGCCGGGATGGCAATGGTAGTGTGGAGATAATCAAGATTATTAGCAGGTGACCGTTTAGCTGTTGAGAACACCTTAATCACATGCTGCATCGTTGGACGGTGCGATGGATCAGGCTCTATGCACCGAACAGCGACGACAACCACTTGAAATATTTTACTTGCGATGTCAGCTTCAGGGAGTGGGAGACAGGTGTCCAGCAAGTTCCCAAGTAATGTACTTCTGTTGTGGTTGTCCATGGACGAAAGGAGATCCCCTGGATGATGTCCCATGAACAGCTCTAGGACGAGCACTCCGAAGCTATAAACATCACACTTCTCTGTCACCCTTGTTGTGTATGCAAGCTCTGAAGAAACATCAATGGAGAGTTAGTTTCAATAATTATAAAACAATGCAAAAATGCACCTCAACTAATTCATAGAATCTTAACTTTGGTAATTCTTAATTTTGAATAGAAAACAAAACACGGCCATTAACATGTTTGATTAGAGGCATGCGCGATCCTTGTGTATATAAAGCTAGCTATCTAAACTTTGGAGGCAGGATGCGTAGAACTATATTTAAAATATTGTCATGTTACAAAAGACATATCTTCCAACTATCTAAACTATGCCAATGTTTCATCAATGCCGTTCCTGCAGATTTAAACATGTAGTCCACTCAGAGAAGACAAAAACATTCAATATGTAAAATATCTAGCCATGGTTGAAAAACCGATGTATGCTAATGTACATTGTATAAACTAGAGACAAATCGTATCATGGTTCTTACAAATTATGATAACATTTTTCTGTAACCAACATAGAGGCAAATTTTACCTGGGGCAAGATATCCTTTTGTGCCGGCAAGACTTGTGCAGTTCGATGCATCCACATCTAGTACTTTCGCTAGACCAAAATCCGAGATGTGGGCTTTAAATTCCAGATCAAGCAAAATGTTGTTGCTTGTTATATCTCTGTGAACTATTGGCGCAAAGCAGTCGTGATGCATGTAAGCCAAAGCATGAGCAACATCCCAAGCAATATTTAGCCTCCTTGTCCAATCCAATTCAACGGCAGTTTCCTTATGCTTCAAATATGTTGATAAGCTTCCTCTGTCCATGTATTCATACACAAGGAATCTTCCCTGAGTTGCGGAGCAGTAACCAAATAACTTTGCAATGTTGCGATGCCTAATATGCATCAAAGCATGTATTTCACGGTTAAATTGATCATCGTCATCCACCACATGGATCTTCTTCACTGCAAATATTTCACCTGTTGGTAACTGAGATCTGTAGACATATCCACTTCCTCCAGATCCAATGCAATGAGTGTCACTGAAATTATTTGTAGCATCAACAATTTTCCTGTACACATCTTCCCCATCAAAGTTCCAGATGGCGAACATCTTGGTTTGTTGTACTACATTTGCAATTTCGGGCTTGGGTTTCTTCTTTCTGCATTGCCATGTTGCTAGTGCAGTGATAAACCCAAATGACACAACAACGGGTATAATAGCTAATAAAATAGCTCCAAACTTTTTTCCGTGTCCACTACTTCGAGGAAGATCACAAGGGGGCAAACCTTTCACAACACCGCACAATTCCCTGTTATGCCAGAACCATCTGACCGGAGCTTCTTCAAAGAGCCTAGTATGTGGCACTGGCCCTTCTAATTTGTTGTAAGACACATCCATGGACAGGAGGCCGGTCATGCTCCGAAATGACGGTGGAATGTTGCCGCTGAGTGCATTGTGAGAAACATTCAAGGCTTGAAGCATACTAAGACCACCTAACACACTCGGGATAGCACCATCAATTGAATTGTCACTTAGATCCAACAGATATTGCAGGTTTACCAAAATCCCTAGCTCAATAGGAATGCTGCCATTGAGGTGATTATGGCTAAGCTTTAGAAAGTGAAGCTTAAGACAATGCCCAATTGATCTTGGTAACTGCCCAGTTAGGTTGTTTGATGATAAATCTAGATACTCCAAATTGTTCAGCAATCCAATTTCTTGTGGCACTTTTCCCTGGAGTAAGTTACCAGAAAGGCTCAAATTGAACAACATCGTTACATTGCCAATTTCTAGTGGAATCTGTCCTTTAAGCTTATTTGATGAAACATCAAGTATCCTCAATTGAGATAATTTCCCTATGCTTGATGGTATTACTCCACTTATATTATTGTTTGATGCACGTAGCATGGTAAGTTTGTGGGATTCACCCCAACGATGAGATAATTTACCAAATAGTCTATTTGAACTGATATCAATATAGTCAAGATTTGGATGAGCTCCCATTCTGGTGATATCTCCTTCGAGGTTATTCCGCTCAAGTCGAACTCTGACTAGGCTTGTACAACTTAGCAAGCTTGACGGCAAGGGTCCAACCAACTTGTTGTCCGTAGCAGTCAAATGTTGTAGCCGACCTCCCGCACAAAGTCCAAATGGCAAGGCACCAGAGAGGTTGTTAAAAGCGAGTTGCATCAGAACAAGACGCGTTAAGTTGCCAATTTCTTGAGGAACTGAACCAAAAAGTTGGTTTTGGTCAAGTTGGAAGATAGTGAGTTTTGTCGAATTCCCTAAACTGTTTGGGATGGAACCAGAAAGCGTATTATCACGAAGAGACAAGCTTTCTAAGTTCACAAGGTAACCTAATTCTCGTGGAATTTGCCCAGAAAGTTGGTTATGGAAAATGTGCAAGGAACTGAGTTTTGTCAAATTGCCTAACCTGTTTGGGATGGAACCTGAGAGTCTATTTGAACTAAGATCCAACACTTGTAAGTTCATAAGGTAACCTAACTCGTGTGGAATTTGACCAGAAAGTTGGTTTTGGTAAAGGTACAAGATACTGAGTTTTGTCAAATTTCCTAAGTTGTTTGAGATGGAACCTGTGAGTGTGTTGTTGCTAAGACTCAAGTATTCTAAGTTCACAAGGTAGCCTAATTCTCGTGGAATTTGACCAGAAAGTTGGTTTTGGTAAAGGTACAAGGCACTTAGTTTTGTCAAATTTCCTAAGTTGTTTGAGATGGAACCTGTGAGTGTGTTTTTGCTAAGAATCAAGTATTCTAAGTTCACAAGGTAACCTAATTCTCGTGGAATTTGACCAGAAAATTGATTCCTTTGAAGTTCCAACCTAGTGACTTTTGTCAAATTCCCTAGACTCTTTGGGATGGAACCTGAGAGTGTGTTTTTACTAAGAAGCAATACTTGTAAATTGTTTGTGTAACCCAAGTCGTTTGGAATTTTCCCCGAAAGTTGATTTGCACTAAGAAACATAACCTGCAAGTTCACGAGGTACCCTAATTCTCGTGGAATTTGCCCAGAAAGTTGGTTCATGCCAAGGTACAAGTTAGTGAGTTTTGTCAAATTTGATAAGCTATTTGGGATGGAACCTACCAGCTTGTTGAAGCTAACGCGCAAGTCATTCAAGTTGGCCAAACGACAAAGTTCTATTGGAATTTGGTCAGACAGTTGGTTCTGGAAAAGGAGCAATGTAGTGAGTTTGGTCAAGTTACCTACATTGGGTGGAATTGAGCCGGAAAGATTATTACTAGACAAATCCAACATAACCAAGTGCTTTAGGTGGCCTACTTCAGAAGGGATATGACCAACTAAGTGATTGTATGACAAGGTGAGTGTCATGAGATTGGTCATGTTGCCTATGTGCCTTGGTATTTCACCAGAGACTTCATTGTGATCAAGCATCAAGGAACGGAGTTTTGTGAGGTTTGTTAGACCTAGTGGGATTGAGCCTCTTATCTGGTTGCCTTGCAGAAGGAGATTCTCAAGCTCCACGAGGGCCTTGATGTCAGGAGGGATGCTCCCGGTGAGGTGGTTGTGCGAGAGGTCGAGGCGCGTCATGGTCATCAGCGCTGAGAAGTTCAGCGACCCCAACGAACCTCTCAGTCGCCTCCCCCGCAGGGAGATGCCGCTGATCACTGGCCGGCGCCGGTGCCGGTGCATGGTGCACCTGATGCCGCGCCAGCTGCAGGGCGCCGAGGTATTCTCCCAGGACCGCAGAGTGTGCTGGCTTTGATTATCAAGGCTGGCTTTCCAGGTGAGGAGCGCCCTTGCCTGCTCTGCAGGCACGGCCGCCAGGTCCGGCGCGGGCGTGACGGTGGTGGTCGTCGTCAGCAGCAGCAGGAGAAGTGTGGCGAGAGAAGCGAGCATTTTGGTTGGCTCCGTCTTCATGACTATCATTTTGGCTGAATGGAAATCGCTCCGATGGTTGTGTGGGCGTTGGTGAGAGGTGTTTGCATGCTTGGCACCCCTATTTAATACCACTACGTACGTAGAGCATTGATAGGTCGACTATGACTATGAAGGTAAATGCTGGGCACCTTCTCCCTGGTTCTCAGCCTAGCTTGTAGATCGTTGCTTGTCCAAACCAAACAAACAAACCCCCACATCGAGTACTACGTAATACAGGACCCATTGCACTAATTACTTGTCGCTCAGATGGATATATAGTACTAGATATATCCATTTGTGTGACAAGTAATTAGAACGGAGGGAGAACTTCTTTGCTCGCTGGTCTTTGAGTAATTGATGAGTATTTTCTCAGATTCTGTAGCAGTACTCACATCTGACCGAAGACGTGCATCCCACACCGTACTTCATCTGACGCTGCTGGGTTAGCACATGACCGTGTGCACACCATGCATGTTCAGAGATGAATTGACATGCCGTGTGTGCCCGGTCGGTCGTCTTCTCTCTCTGACACATCATGAGCGAAGACCGAAGACCGAAGACCGAAGACATTTGACAGAAGACCGAAGACGTACATCCCACACCGTCACGCCATGCGCTTCATCTGACGCTGCTGGGTTAGCACACATGACCATGCATGTTCATCTGGGCGCCAGGCCAGACATGAATTGACATGCCATCCGTGCCCGGTCAGTCGTCTTCTCTGTTCTCTCTCTGACACATCATGAGCTAGCATGGCACCTCCACAATTGCCTGTAAGCTTCGCGCTGGGTCGGTCCTGAAAGTTGTACGCTCCAATCATACCACTTTAGACAATTGTATGCACAATCAATTGTGGACTCCAATCATACACACATATTGTAACTGATTTTTACAGCTCCATCGTGTAGAAACAAGGAAGACCACCTACTACTCTAGCTACACAGGTCAAGCCGTCAAGTACCCTAGCCCAGTAACAAATTCATACTACCTAGTACTCCCTCCATCCCAAAATAAGTGACTCAACTTTGTACTAACTTTAGTAAAAAAGTAACTTAATTTTGTGACGGAGGGAGTACATGCCAACTACCAAAGACCGCCAAGACGACTGACTTGTCCCGGAATCACACCACTTAACCAGCCAAGCATTTGTACACTGCAAACAGCTAGCACTCGTCAAGTCATAATGAATGCATGTCATTCACATGCAAGCGGAATCTACAACTTGAACCCTCATTTCCACGTCAAATGTCCCAACCGGACTGTCCGAACACTTTTAAACCTTGAACGTGGATGCCTATTTTAAATCGGTCATGTCTAGACGTCCGGAATCAAAAGACCGAGCCAAAATTGAGGGCCTGAGTAGGGGTCGACCCAGCCCCCTCCCCTGTCACTCACTCTACTCCCTACAAAACCCTAGCAACCGCTTCGTAGCGATGGGCAAGAAGATGAAAAAGGAAGAGCGCCAGCAATGCCCAGGCAATGTGGCTGCTCAATGGCTACCGCTCGGACGTAAATCTGATGATGCTCAGGGTTAAATGCAAATGGAGAAGTCTTCTGCAGGACCCGTACCTCATTTTGAAATTATCATTCCTTTAATGTTTTCGACTCTAACAGGAAGCTGATTTTTGTTACTCCATCTTAGACAGCAGCCCAGTTACATCACACACAAAGGATAGATGGGCCATTTTTATATGTAGAAACATATGCAACTTCTTTCAGTTACCTGTAGTTTTTCAACTTGCATGGTAAAAAATGTATTTGTCCATAGATAAATACTCCCTCCGGTCCTTTTTAGTTCGCATATAAGGTTTACCTGAAGTCAAACATCGTAAACTTTGACCGAATTTATCTATACCAATATAAAAAGACCCAAATGGGCAGATCCGATTAATCTCGGCCATCAAATCATGTCAATCCAACGACCTAGACTGCTTCAATGTCGAGCGCTCAACACGTTTAGCGTGCAGTTAATTTCATGCCAAATTTAGTGCTAATCACATAATAACAAGCAAATAATATCCTACTTAATATCCGCATGCACCTAATATACTTCCAAATTAACGTGAATTGCACGTACACATTGACTAGTAGAGAAAAATACCAACATTCAGAATGTGAAAATCAACAACATTAGATGCATCATGACTTTAGTTTTCATATTGTATAAATTTAGTATTGTAGATATTAATATTTTTTCATATAAATATGGTCAAACTTTATGAAGCTTGACTTCAGACAATTCTTATACGCAGAGTAAAAAGGACCGGAGGGAGTATGTAGGTACATAACTAGCTTCAGTTTGGATGTCGGATTTCAAGCAGCGAATATCTATATATCAAATCGTCTCCCTAGTACAACAAATTATCAATCATAATTTTATTGTAAACCATGTCTAGAAAGAAAGAAAAGAGTAATTTATTTACTCTGTTTATTTCCCTCATCTAGTGGGCATCTAGTGAGCTAACTAATACATGGAATGTTGTACTAATTAAATAACATGACGATGACCTTCTTAAGAATACTACCGGGTAATGTCACATGGGCAAGTATAGTACATCCATATATCTTCTATAAAATTAAGTTCCAACTAGACAAAAAGTACATATATTTAAAAATTAAATCGAAAACTTTGTTTGGAGATTAGGGATAAAACCCACTTGTGGACGTTGCCTCAAATACATCAGAGCAATATATTATTATTGAATGACAGTAAAGACAACATATATATTTGTCCATACCTATGTAGACAGGAGTAGCAAGAATACTGTATTTGGTACTGTGTAGAAGTGTCAAGAAAAATAATTGTGTAGGCTTTCAAAGTCAGCAACCATCATCAATAGTGTGATCATCCAATGTACTGAGACAAATGAAAGAAATTATAGTGTAGGATTACGGGATTACCTTTATAAGAGATGGACTTGGAAGTCGGCATATGGTGTACGATGGGCTTGGGCTCATGATGGGATGTCGGCACAATGTGTAGATGGCAGCAAAAAGGCCGGCGACCACCATACTCACACCATGTCCATGAGGAAGAGGATCGGTAGAGGCACGATGAGTTGAGGCCTCCATGGTATTCCATGGGAGGGGATCATGCATTGGCAAGGAGACCTAATCTGGTGATGGATGATCAAAAAGTTTAGCCCTTAGAATGAAGGGAATATTTTAAGCATTATTTAGGATTATGGGCTATGGCGCACAATACACGCTATAATTTTGGGTAAATGGACTGCTGGTTCATGCCTTCTATTTTGCACATAACACATATCAAACTCAATTACAAACTAAATAATCTAGCTATACAAATCAAGAAAATAAACGGAGAATCTACCATGCAGCCCCTCGACATCATTAATTCTCTTGTCGAAGCAATAATGATTTCTTATTTATATGTACACACAACATATAGTACATGAATTATCCATCAAAATGGTAGATGGACAATACCAACCGAAGTGGAGACTTTAGGTGTACTTGGAAGAGTAGATGCAATTTTAGTGTGATTTATAGGTACAACATATTGCAAATTTGCGGTAGCTAAAATCACTTAAGTAATCAAAATAAATATCCTAATCCCATTTGAGAGATCGGTATAATTTATTAGGTTAGTGCCTACATCTATAAATATTGCATGTGCACATTGAAGGTATAAAATCATTTGGTCAAAACATATTTAACTTGGGGCATCTCCAAAGCGGACCCTCAAACCTCCCGCAAGTGTATGGACCGTGTTGTCCAGACAGAACTTGCCATCCAACGCGGTCCTGTATCGGTCCGCGATGCGTCTGGATGTCCATTTTCCTGCAAACCCAAGACAAACAAAGGAGAACTTTGCGGGAGTCCAGACATCTGCCTGACCGAATCAAAAACCAAGACGTACCCTATCCTCCTTGTCCAGATGGCGGAAGACCGTGCTGCTATTTGGGTGATGCATGTTGCTTTCGCGGGAAGTGATAGGATAGCCTGTTGTTTGGCGGAAGGTTATAGCATGCATATATGTTGTATGTCGGAAGGTTTAGCATGTAATTGGCGGAAGGTTCAAACATGCAGCATGTTGTTGGCGGAAGGTTAGCTTGCATGCATGTGTTTACACTCTTTTTTCACCTTTTCAAGTGCTTTTATTCATTTAAAGTGTGATTGTTGTTAATATTTGTGGTGGAAGATTGTTGTTGTTTGGCGGAAGGCAGATGGATATTTGAGGTATATGGTTGGATGGATGACTCCGGTATCTATGTCCGGACACCAGACCGGACCGATTTTCAGACAAATATTGCGTCTGTTTTGCGTGTCGGTGTTGGAGATGCCCTTACATTGTTTCACCATTAGCAATCTAGACAACTCACTGTTGCAGCTTTACGAAAACATCACTAAATCTTCAATTGTGCATGGCATAAATTTAATAATTTTGTGAAAATTGCTTTAACTAACATTAGTAAGCATGCACGTGCAATGCACGTCTTACACATTTACCAAGTGAGATCCTGTTGTAAGAAAAAAATGTTTAAGAAAATATAAATCAAATGGGTGCTCACTCACTCAGATTGTATCTTTCGAGCGACAAAGGTATAAGTTGTTTCATCCATTATGTGTTCGGATAGTGCAAAAGAAAATAAATCTACCAATATTTTTAAAAACAAATTTGGCTATGTGTACATCCAAAATGTAAGGTTTCAGAGCTCAGGAGAGTTTAGATGCTACGGACAGCTTCTCACTTATCAAATAAATGAATGTTACAGTTAAAATCTAACAAGCTGGGGCAAACAATAAAAGAACTCATATCAAGAGCTTTCGTGTAACTAATGCACCCTCCTAATATCCCATTCATCTCTAGGGGACGAGGGCATCACGCATCAGGCGGCTGACAGTACGACCGATTGCGCAGGTAAGAAAAACTTTTTTTTAGAATACTCAAGGTTTATCAGCATTCTTTAGAACACCTGATATTTTAAAGAAATAATCACCTGTTTCCCAAAAATGGCCGTAAATTTTTAAAAAAAATGCTTATACAATGCAAAATAAAATGTTTGCATAATTTAGAAAGATGTTTATTGCCATTAAAATATACAATGTGCATTTGGAAACAAATGTTACGGTGTACTGAAAAAATTGTCAAAACATGTATTTTGTAAAAATGTACATCTTGTATTCGAAAAATGTCCAACGGATATTGATGTCTACTACGCAACCTTCTTCTTGTAGACGCTGTTGGGCCTCCAAGTGAAGAGGTTTGTAGGACAGTAGCAAATTTCCCTCAAGTGGATGACCTAAGGTTTATCAATCCGTGGGAGGCGTAGGATGAAGATGGTCTCTCTCAAGCAACCCTACAACCAAATAACAAAGAGTCTCTTATGTCCCCAACACACCCAATACAATGGTAAATTGTATAGGTGCACTAGTTCGGCGAAGAGATGGTGACACAAGTGCAATATGGATGGTAGATATAGGCTTTTGTAAACTGAAAATATAAAAACAGCAAGGTAGCAAGTGGTAAAAGTGAGCGTAAACGGTATTGCAATACTAGGAAACAAGGCCTAGGGCCCTCTCAACAATAATAACATAATTGGATCATATAACTATCCCTCAACATGCAACAAAGAGTCACTCCAAAGTCACTAATAGCGGAGAACAAACGAAGAGATTATGATAGGGTACAAAACCACCTCAAAGTTATTTTTTCCAATCAATCCGTTGGGCTATTCCTATAAGTGTCACAAACAGCCCTAGAGTTCGTACTAGAATAACACCTTAAGACACAAATCAACCAAAACCCTAATGTCACCTAGATACTCCAATGCCACCTCAAGTATCCGTGGGCATGATTATACGATATGCATCACACAATCTCAATTCATCTACTCAAACCAACACATAGAACCTCAAAGAGTGCCCCAAAGTTTCTACCGGAGAATCACGAAGAAAACGTGTGCCAACCCCTATGCATAGGTTCATGGGTGGAACCCGCAAGTTGATCACCAAAACATACATCAAGTGGATCACGTGGTATCCCATTGTCACCACAGATACGCACGGCAAGACATACATCAAGTGTTCTCAAATCTTTAAAGACTCAATCCGATAAGATTACTTCAAGGGGAAAACAATCAATTACAAGAGAGAAGAGGGGGAGAAGAAACATAAGATCCAACTATAATAGCAAAGCTCGCGATACATCAAGATCGTGCCAAATCAAGAACACGAGAGAGAGAGAGAAAGAGATCAAACACATAGCTACTGGTACATACCCTCAGCCTCGAGGGTGAACTACTCCCTCCTCATCATGGAGAGCGCCGGGATGATGAATATGGCCACCGGTGAGGGTTCCCCCCCCCCCTCCGGCAGGGTGCCGGAACAGGGTCCCGAGAGGTTTTTGGTGGCTACAGAGGCTTGCGGCGGCGGAACTCCCGATCTATCTTCTGTTCTGAAAGTTTTAGGGTACGTGGATATATATGGGAGCCGGAAGTACGTCGGAGGAGCCACGGGGGACCCACGAGGCAGGGGGGCGCGCCCTAGGGGGTGGGCGCCCCCCACCCTCGTGGGCGGCCCGTATCTCCCCTGACGTGCAGTCCAAGTTCCCTGGGTTGCTTTCCTTCCAAAAATAACTTCTCCAGTTGATTTCGTTCCGTTTCGACTTCGTCTGATATTCCTTTTCTTCGAAACACCGAAATAGGCATAAAACAGCAAATCTGGGCTGGGCCTCCGGTTAATAGGTTAGTCCCAAAAATAATATAAAAGTGGATAATAAAGCCCAATATTACCTAACACAGTAGATAATATAGCATGGAGCAATAAAAAATTATAGATACGTTGGAGACGTATCAAGCATCCCAAGCTTAATTCCTGCTCGTCCTCGAGTAGGTAAATGATAAAAAAGATAATTTTTGATGTGGAATGCTAGATGGCATAATTTCAATGTAATTCTTCTTACTTGTGATATGAATATTCAGATCCGAAAGATTCAAGACAAAAGTTCATATTGACATAAAAATAACAATACTTCAAGCATACTAAGAAAGCAATTGTGTCTTCTCAAAATAACATGGCCAAAGAAAGTTATCCCTACAAAATCATATAGTTTGGCTATGCTCTATCTTCACCACACAAAGAATTTAAATCATGCACAACCCCGATGACAAGCCAAGCAATTGTTTCATACTTTTGACATTCTCAAAACTTTTTCAATCTTCACGCAATACATGAGCGTGAGCCATGGATATAGCACTATATGTGGAATAGAATGGTGGTTGTGGAGAAGACAAAAAGAGGGGAAGATAGTCTCACACCAACTAGGCGTATCAACGGGCTATGGAGATGCCCATCAATAGATATCAATGTGAGTGAGTAGGGATTGCCATGCAACGGATGCACTAGAGCTATAAGTATATGAAAGCTCAACAAAAGAAACTAAGTGGGTGTGCATCCAACTCGCTTGCTCACGAAGACCTAGGGCATTTTGAGGAAGCCCATCATTGGAATATACAAGCCAAGTTCTTATAATGAAAAATTCCTACTAGTATATGAAATGGACAAAATGAGAGACTCTCTATCATGAAGATCATGGTGCTACTTTGAAGCACAAGTGTGGTAAAAGGATAGTAGCATTGTCCCTTCTCTCTTTTTATCTCATTTTTTTATTTTTTTATTTTTTTTATTTGGGCCTTTTCTCTTTTTTATGGCCTCTTTTTTTTTGTCCGGAGTCTCATCCCGACTTATGCGGGAATCATAGTCTCCATCATCCTTTCCTCACTTGGGACAATGCTCTAAAAAATGATGATCACATTGGTAGAAAAAGGGCCTATAGTCCCGGTTCGTAAGGGCCTTTAGTCCCGGTTCCGGAACCGGGACTAAAGTGTCGGTACTAATACCTCCCCCCTTTAGTCCCGGTTCAATCCAGAACCGGGACTAAAGGCCCTCCATGTGGGCAGTGCGCAGAGCCCAGTCAGGAGACCCTTTGGTCCCGGTTGGTGGCACCAACCGGGACCAATAGGCATCCACGCGTCAGCACTTCTGTGGCTGGGGTTTTTGTTTTTTTTTGAAAGGGGGGGGGGTTGGGGGTTTTGGGGGGTTAATTTAGGTGTTTCATATATTGTGTTAGCTAGTTATAATTAATAAAGAGAAGTGCCCTCTGTTATGTCCGTGCTTGGTCGACGCTACGTACTATACATACGTATATAGAGAGGACTAGACACGCTAGCTAGCTAGTAAGCAAACAAAGGAAACAGAAGATCGTCATGAACATATATGCATATATACAGAGAGAAGTGATATCGACCACCTCTCCTTCTCCGAGAGATTGGTCGAACAACAAGTTCTCGTATATCTATCTGACACTACCGGCTACATATATACAATAATTATCTCTTACAAATATAATCATACGGACTCAGGGTCCACATAGAATTCTCCGTCTTCAGGGATCACGTGGTCAAGAAAGAATGCCGCCAATTCCTCTTGAATTGCTCGCATGCGAGCTGGTGCTAGGAGTTCATCCCGCTTCCGAAACATCTAATTTGAAGAAGGGGGTCAATACATATATATATAAATGAATGAAACTCAACACAAATGATGGTAATAAAATAAAATTGTGAATGTTGTTATTTACGTACTTCATATTGTTCGTTAGAGTACCCGCCCCGCTCATAGGTCGTGTGGCGGATGGACTCGCAGATGTAGTATCCACAGAAATCATTCCCTTGTTCCTGCCACAACCACTTTACAAGAAATAGAGGTCAATCAAACTGATAAGCAAGAATGCTAAATGGTATTGATGAAACTAGCGCTTGAATCACTAGGAGATGCGCGGAACATGCTACTATAGTACTTACTTTCGGGTGTCTAAATTCCAGCTCCTTCGGCAGTCCCGGAACTGTTTTGGTGAATTTTCTCCAAACCCTGCCGGACAAAGAAAACAATTACTTGATATCAGGAAATGAACAAAGTTGCTGATATGGTGGATAATGATCGATTTAACTTACTTCTTGAGGATTTCAGTCATGTCCGCATACTCCTTGGGATCTTTTCGTTTAGAGTCCAAGACGGTTACTACTCCCTGCTCAAGCTTAATCTCTAGGAGAATATAGTGGAAACTGCACACACATGCATAACTCATGAATTACATTACTATAACCTTGACTAATATATAAGGGAAACTGAATACGCACAAGACAGTAACACTCACCTGAAGTTGTAAGGAAAGAGTATTATATCTTTGTTTTGATTTATTAGGAAGGATCGTAGCAAGCTGGCCTCGGTAGCTGCGGCATGAAGTTTAACCTGAGTTGCATCTATGAGATATGTGTTAATGAACCCAATATCACCGACTTGTCTTTTCTTCAATTCGACGATCTTCAATCTGCATAATATAGTGAGGATGATTATAAATACATGCAATGAAAGAGCTAAGCTATATAGAGAAACTTAATGATAGAAGTAGTACTACTTACAGACAGAAGCAGGCCACCGTTGTTTTATCGAGGGCCAATTGATTGAAAAACTGATAGAACTCCTCAAATGGAACAGGCAACAGATCAATTCCAACGAGGTCATGCTCCTTTTTAACTTTCACATACAAAGTACTCCTCCCCGCAGAGTCTCTGCAGATTTTCAAGTACCAATCATGCAATCTTCGCATCATCGTTGATAGAGATCTTTCATCTTTGACGAGAGGCTTCCCGTACTCGTATCTTTGTATCTGCACCTCCATGGGTTCATAATGTACTTCGTCGGGCAGGTAATCTGCAAGATTGCTATAACCGGGTATCATCCTCGGATCATTATCGACGTTGTGGCTAGGCACCTTGAGCGGGGGGAACGATTGCTTCGCTTGTTCGCCGAGCTGGGCAATTTGTTTCCCAGATCGTCGTTCTTTCAGCCTTTGATGACTGACAGTACTTCCCGACCGCTCCGCTTCGGCAAATTCCTTTCCAATAATGCGGTCATAGTTTCCTTTCGGCGGATCAGACTTCGGTGGTTTTGTCAGGGCAGCCAGAGTGCGCTTCACTTTCACCCGATCTACCTTCTCCTCCGGAGGTGGATGTTTCTTTGCTTTCACCCCTTCAAAGAATTTCTTCACTTCTTCTCGCGCGATCTCGGCGTTCTCCTCCTGGGTCCTCTCGTATGGTAACTTCTCTGGAGTCTTCAGAGAAGGACCGAATCTGTATGTCCTCCCGCCTCTGGTTGTACTGCTAGACGCCGACCGAGCAGACGTAGCGGTTGTCTTCTTTACTTACTTAAGAGGCGGAGGAGAAGGACTACGAGGCGCCGGAGCAGCTGGAGCGGCGGCAGGTCTCTTCCGCCCTTGCTGACGAGGCGGAGAAGGAGGAGGCTGGCTGCTCGGGCGCGTTGGCGCAGGCGGAGAAGGAGCCGGCCGAGGGCCCTGATCGTCACTTGCCGGAGGAGGAGGCGATGGAGGCGGAGTGCCCTGACTCGCCGGAGGAGGAGGCGGTGGCGTCCAGTTCGGAAGGTTGATGAGCTCCTTCCGCCATAGGCATGGAGTCTTCAGAGCAGACCCCAGCCGAGTCTCCCCTTCACCGGTAGGGTGGTCAAGCTGGAGGTCCTCAAATCCCTCCGTTATCTCATCCACCATCACCCTACCATATCCTTCTGGAATCGGCCGGCAGTGAAAAGTTGCGCCGGGTTCAGTAGGATAAACAGAGCCAACAGCCGCCTTGACCTTCAAATTCATCCATTGCGTCATAAGGAGGCAATTTTGAGACTCCGTTATAGCATCCACGGGATAGCTGGCAGGAGCTGTCAAGGCATGCTCCGGCTGAAGCAGCTCGGTGGAAGCCACGCTGCTTCTGCGCTGAGATGGCGGGGTAGCTTCGGGGGAGGCTTCGGCAGTACGTTTGCTGCAATTTGCTTCTCGTTCCTCTATCGCGTCTACCCTTACTTGCAGCGCCTGCATTTGGGTCTGCTGCACTTTTTTCCTCCTCTCATGGGATTTGTAACCGCCTGCGTCCGGAAACCCAACCTTCCACGGAATGGAGCCTGGTGTGCCTCGTGTCCGTCCAGGGTGCTCAGGATTCCCGAGGGCCATTGTGAGCTCGTCGTTCTCTCTGTCTGGAAAGAACGTCCCTTCCTGCGCTGCTTCGATATACTGCTTAAGCTTACTGACTGGTATGTCCATTTGATCGTTCGTCCAAATGCACTTCCCTGTTACAGGGTCCAGTGTTCCGCCAGCCCCGAAGAACCATGTCCGGCAACGGTCTGGCCAGTTAATTGTCTCTGGTTCGATCCCTTTATGAACCAGATCATTCTCAGTCTTGGACCACTTAGGCCGGGCTACGAGGTAGCCACCTGACCCCGTGCGATGGTGAAGCTTCTTCTTCGCAGCATTTTGCTTGTTTGTCGCCGACATCTTCTTACTCTTTTCTGATGTGTTGTAGGCCACAAATGCGGGCCAGTGATCTCTGATCTTCTCATATCTGCCCTTGAATTCTGGTGTCTCATTATTTTCGACAAACTTATTCAACTCTTTCTTCCACCTCCTGAATAGTTCTGCCATCCTCTTCAGAGCAAAAGACTTGATTAATTTCTCTTTAACTGGGTTCTCTGGATTATCCTCAGGAGGTAGGGTGAAATTTAACTTCAGCTCAGTCCAAAGATCATCTTTCTGCATATCATTGACATAAGACACCTCAGGGTCTTCTGTAGCCGGCTTAAACCATTGCTGGATGCTTATCGGGATCTTCTCCCTAACCAGAACCCCGCACTGAGCAACAAATGCGCTCTTTGTCCGGAGGGGTTCAATAGGTTGGCCGTCGGGCGCGATTGCTATGATCTCAAACTTTTCATCCGAGCTCAACTTTTTCTTCGGGCCTCGTCTCTTTACCGAAGTTGTGCTCGATTCGGAGGGCTAGAAAAAAGAACAAAGACTTAATTAATATGTGTACATACCCAAACAATGAATGCATCAATCAGCTAGTCAGCATAGGCTTAACTAATATATATACCTGGCCGGACTCGGTTCGGTCACCGGAGCCGTCATCACGGTCTCCTTCTTGCACCGGCATTGGGTCACCGGAGCCGTCCTCATGTTCTTCTTCTTGCACCGGCATTAGGTCACCGTAGCCAGCTTGTTCACCCTCTCCTTCCAGACCATCGGTTTCGTTGAGAAACAATGAGATGGCATCACTTCCTTCTGCGATTATGTCGCTCAACAACGCTTCTTTTGTTGCTTCGTCTAGGGCGGTGTCCATAGTTTCTACAAATATTTACAACATGGCAACTATTATTCAAACATGACAGATGGATATATTAGTGCCAAACATAGAACTAGCTACCTAATCATAGTAAGCTATCGGGAGGGGGTATATATCGACAACGATGACACTACATCTATGTCCCTCGATGACCCTCGTTCCCGATAAAAAAAAGAGGAAGAAGAAGAAAAATAAGAGGAGAAGAAAGAATAGAGGAGAGCTCCTCTATTCTTTCTTCTCCTCTTATTTTTCTTCTTCCTCTTCTTTTTTATCCTCTTCTTCCTCTCATGTTCGATAGGATCGCCAAGGGGTCGGGAGGTTGCCTAGTGTCAAGGGATTCAACAAAACCATGTCTTCATCATTAGGTGAAAGTAACATGTGCATGATGGTACGAAGCTCTTCAAAGTTGTTCTGGAATGGAGTCCCAGATAGGATAATTCGCTTTTTGGTACAAAGTTCAGCAAGAGCCTTCCGAATATCGCTATTTGGAAGGCCTTTGCTGAATTCGTACCAAAAGGCGGATTATTCTATCCGGGACTCCATTCCAAAACAACTTTGCAGAACTTCGTACCAACATGCCCTGGTTACTTCCGGCTAATGATGAAGGCATGGATTTCTTCAATACTTTGACACTAGGAAACCTCTCTCTACTTCCGGCTAATAAGAATAAGAAGAATAAGAAGAAGAAGAAGAAGAAGAAGAAGAAGAAGAAGAAAAGAAGAAAAGAGGAGAAGAAGAAAGGAATAGTGGAGAAAAGAGAAAATAGAACATATTCTATTTTCTCTTCTTCTCCACTATTCCTTTCTTCTTCTCCTCTTCTTTTTCTTCTTTTTTCTTCTTCTTATTTATTTCTCCTCTTCTTTTCGGTAGAGGAAACCCTAAATAGCTAGCAAGTATCGTGGGTGTGAGATACATGTGGCCTTCGGTGTCGGACACTACAGCTACGTCCCACAAGTGACGTGGGCATCGAAGCCCGCGCCACTTGTGGGATGTGGGTGTAGTGTCTGACACCGACGGAACATGTATCTCACACCGACGATACTTTCTATTTAGGGTTTCTCCTCTACCGCTCCTCGACCTCTCGACGACCCTCGTTCCCGATAAAATAAAGAGGAAGAAGAAGAAGAAAAAAGAAGAAAAGAAAGAATAGAGGAGAAGACTTCCTATTCTTCCTCTCCTCTTCTTCTCCCTCTTCTTCCCCTTCTTCCTCGCCTCTCTCATGAATGTCCGACGTTCTCGACCCCCCCCCCCCATGTGTCGAAGAAAAAAAAGAAGAAAAAAAAGAGAAGAAGAAAGGAATAGAGGAGAAAAGAGAAAATAGAATATATATTCTAATTTTCTCTTCTTCTCCTCTATTCCTTTCTTCTTCTCCTCTTCCTTTTCTTCCTCTCCTCGTCTTCTCCTTCTTCTTCTCCTTCTTTCTCTACTTATTTTCCCTTTCCTTATTTTACTTTTTCCTCTCCACTAACATCATCATATATATGAAAAAATGCGTATATGAAAAAAAACATCATCATATATATCATCAACAGAAAAAAAACATCATCATATCATCAACAGAAAAAAACATCATCAACATCATCATATCATCAACACGAAAAAAACATCATAAACATCATCATCTTATTTAGTTCTCTCGACCCCTCATCCCTCTCTCATGTTGTCGGGGAGGGGCTATATCGACCTCTCCGCTCATGTTGAAATTATCGGGGAGGGGGTATATCGACCCCCACCCCCCTCATCATGCATATATAGCTACCACATACATATATACATTGAAAAAAATTACATATATGCAACAAAAACATTAATACACAAATGAACAAAAAAATACATATATGAACAAAAACATGCTGTGAACAAAAACATTAATGTAATAAATCTAATAAGAAATTAATCTAATAAAAAACATGCTTTGAGCCGGATGGGCGCGGCGGCTCACAGTGGGGGCTCTGGCGATGGCGACGGCGGGGGAGGCAGGGGCGATGATGGCGACGGCGTCGGCGGGCGAGGGCGGGCCGCGGGAAGGGGCTAGGGCGCGGGGCAGGGGCCGGCGCGGCGACGACGTGGTCGGCGGCAGGGGCGGCGCGACGACGGCACCGGAGGCAGGGGCAGCGCGGCGACGGCGTCGGAGGTAGGGGCGGCACGGCGACGGCGTCGGGGGTAGGGGCGGCGCGGCGACGGCGTCGGAGGCAGGGGCGATGATGGCGACGGCGACAGGAGCAGCGCTGGGGCGTCGGGCACGAACTGATGGTGAAGTTGTAAAATTTTCACAAGTCCAGCTTATATACCAAAAGCATTGGTCCCAGTTGGTCCTACGACCCGGGACTAAAGGGGGGCATTGGTCACGGTTGGTGCCACGAACCGTGACCAATGCCCCCTTTAGTCCCGGTTGGTGCCACCAACCGGGACCAATGCCCTTGTGCTGCCAGCGCCCAAAAGTTTAGTCCCACATCGCTAGCTGAAGGGCGCCGGCACTGGTTTATAATCCCTGCTGTGCCTCCCCATTCGAGCTCCTCTCTAATGCAGGCTTTCGGGCCTAAACTTGCTACTGCCTGTGGGCCTATTGGGCCTCTTCGGGCCTGAATCCTGGCCCATGTAGGGTTTCTAGTCGTATTCAGGCCGTGGAGGCCCAGTAGGTGGCATTTTTTTTGGTTTTTTCTTTTTTATTTCTACATTTTTTGGTTTTTTATTTTTTTATTTCTACTTAAAACTAAATACTTACAGTTTTTTCGTGATTTCTTTTTGCTTTTAGGTCACAAAAATTATAAACTTTCTGTTAGTGCCATTAGTTTTAAATTTTGAATAGTTTAAATTTGAATTTTTAAAAATTTGTGTGAATCACTAGTTTATGAATAACTTTACTATAAAAATAGAATTTTTTTCTTCTTTGCTATTTATTTTTTATTTATACTTACAATTAAATACTTATAGTTTGATTTTAAATACTTTTATTCTTTCCCCAGTAGGTGGCATTTTTTTTTGGTTTTTTCTTTTTTATTTCTACATTTTTTGGTTTTTTATTTTTTTATTTCTACTTAAAACTAAATACTTACAGTTTTTTAGTGATTTCTTTTTGCTTTTAGGTCACAAAAATTATAAACTTTCTGTTAGTGCCATTAGTTTTAAATTTTGAATAGTTTAAATTTGAATTTTTAAAAATTTGTGTGAATCACTAGTTTATGAATAACTTTACTATAAAAATAGAATTTTTTTTCTTCTTTGCTATTTATTTTTTATTTATACTTACAATTAAATACTTATAGTTTGATTTTAGGTCACAAAAAATATATTCTTTTTGCTATTGAAGAATATTATAGTTTTATTTTAGTTGATCATAACATAATATTTTAATTGATTGTTTTTATTTTCATAAAAGTTTGGTAGTTCATTCTGTTTGCTATTAATTCATTTCACCCACATAGCATGTTCCAAAAAGTAGAGGGTTACGACAAAAACTTGATGCACTTCGTGTACAAAATGGACAATCACTTTCGGAGTATCAAAGTTTCGAACCATAAGACATCAAAGTTGGGATGGTATGATAATTTCACCCACATAGCATTTGCTTATTGCGGGAGAAAGTCTTCACTTTTTCTTTGCTTGTGTCATTTGCTTATTGCGCCGTAACCATGGATAATCTTCATTGTTTATCAGGATGCTTGGGTCAGCCTTGACATTGAAGGGAGGAATTTCATGAAACTTTTCATAATCTTCAGACATGTCTGTCTTGCCGTCCACTCCCAGGATGTCCCTTTTTCCTGAAAGAACTATGTGGCGCTTTGGCTCATCGTATGATGTATTCGCTTCCTTATCTTTTCTTTTTCTCGGTTTGGTAGACATGTCCTTCACATAGATAACCTGTGCCACATCATTGGCTAGGACGAACGGTTCGTCAGTGTACCCAAGATTTTTCAGATCCACTGTTGTCATTCCGTACTGTGGGTCTACCTGTACCCCGCCGCCTAACAGATTGACCCATTTGCACTTAAACAAAGGGACCTTAAAATCAGGTCCGTAGTCAAGTTCCCATATGTCCACTATGTAACCATAATATGTGTCCTTTCTGCTCTTGGTTGCTGCATAAAAGCGGACACCGCTGTTTTGGTTGGTGCTCTTTTGATCTTGGGCGATCGTGTAAAATGTATTCCCATTTATCTCGTATCCTTTGTAAGTCAATACAGTCAAAGATGGTCCCCTGGACAACAAGTACAACTCATCACAAACAGTGTTGTCACCTCCGAGACGTGTTTCCAACCAACTGCTGAAAGTCGTGATGTGTTCACATGTAATCCAGTCGTCGCACTGCTCCGGGTGTTTGGAGCGCAGACTGTTCTTGTGTTCATCGACATACGGGGTCACCAAGGTAGAGTTCTGTAGAACTGTGTAGTGTGCTTGAGACCAAGAATATCCGTCCCTGTATATTATTGAGTCTCTTCCAAGAGTTCCTTTTCCAGTCAGTGTCCCCTCATACCGCGATTTAGGGAGACCTATCTTGTTAAGGCCAGGAATGAAGTCAACACAAAACCCGATAACATCCTCTGTTTGATGGCCCATGGAGATGCTTCCTTCTGGCCTAGCGCGGTTACGGACATATTTCTTTAGGACTCCCATGATCCTCTCAAAGGGGAACATATTGTGTAGAAATACGGGCCCTAGGATGACAATCTCGTCGACTAGATGAACTAGGACGTGCGTCATGATATTGAAGAAGGATGGTGGGAACACCAGCTCAAAACTGACAAGACATTGCGCCACATCACTCCTTAGCCTTGGTACAATTTCTGGATTGATCACCTTCTGAGAGATTGCATTGAGGAATGCACATAGCTTCACAATGGCTAATCGGACGTTTTCCGGTAGAAGCCCCCTCAATGCAACCGGAAGCAGTTGCGTCATAATCACGTGGCAGTCATGAGACTTTAGGTTCTGAAACTTTTTCTCTGGCATATTTATTATTCCCTTTATATTCGACGAGAAGCCAGTCGTGACCTTCATACTGAGCAGGCATTCAAAGAAGATTTCTTTCTCTTCTTTCGTAAGAGCGTAGCTGGCAAGACCTTTATACTGCTTCGGAGGCATGCCGTCTTTTTCGTGCAAACGTTGCAGGTCCTCTCGTGCCTCAGGTGTATCTTTTGTCTTCCCATACACGCCCAAGAAGCCTAGCAGGTTCACGCAAAGGTTCTTCGTCACGTGCATCACGTCGATTGAGGAGCGGACCTCTAGGTCTTTCAAGTAGGGTAGGTCCCAAAATATAGATTTCTTCTTCCACATGGGTGCGTGTCCCTCAGCGTCATTCGGAACAGCTAGTCCACCGGGACCCTTTCGAAAGATTACGTAGTGTAAATCATTGACCATAGCAAGCACGTGATCACCGGTGCGCATGGCGGGCTTCTTCCGGTGATCTGCCTCGCCTTTGAAATGCTTGCCTTTCTTTCGACATTGATGGTTGGTCGGAAGAAATCGACGATGGCCCAGGTACACATTCTTCCTGCATTTGTCCAGGTATATACTTTCAGTGTCATCTAAACAGTGCGTGCATGCGTGGTATCCTTTGTTTGTCTGTCCTGAAAGGTTACTGAGAGCGGGCCAATCGTTGATGGTCACGAACAGCAACGCCTTAAGGTTAAATTCCTCCTGTCTGTGCTCATCCCACGTACGTACACCGTTTCCATTCCACAGCTGTAAAAGTTCTTCAACTAATGGCCTTAGGTACACATCAATTTCGTTGCCGGGTTGCTTAGGACCTTGGATGAGAACTGGCATCATAATGAACTTCCGCTTCATGCACATCCAAGGAGGAAGGTTATACATACATAGAGTCACGGGCCAGGTGCTATGATTGCTGCTCTGCTCCCCGAAAGGATTAATGCCATCCGCACTTAAAGCAAACCATACATTCCTTGGGTCCTTTGCAAACTCATCCCAGTACTTTCTCTCGATTTTTCTCCACTGCGACCCGTCAGCGGGTGCTCTCAACTTCCCATCTTTCTTTCGGTTCTCACTGTGCCATCGCATCAACTTGGCATGCTCTTCGTTTCTGAACAGACGTTTCAACCGTGGTATTATAGGAGCATACCACATCACCTTCGCAAGAACCCTCTTCCTGGGGGGCTCGCCGTCAACATCACCAGGGTCATCTCGTCTGATCTTATACCGCAATGCAGCGCATACCGGGCATGCGTTCAGATCCTTGTATGCACCGCGGTAGAGGATGCAGTCATTAGGGCATGCATGTATCTTCTCCACCTCCAATCCTAGAGGGCATACGACCTTCTTTGCTGCGTATGTACTGTCGGGCAATTCGTTATCCTTTGGAAGCTTCTTCTTCAATATTTTCAGTAGCTTCTCAAATCCTTTGTCAGCCACAGCATTCTCTGCCTTCCACTGCAGCAATTCTAGTACGGTACCGAGCTTTGTGTTGCCATCTTCGCAATTGGGGTATAACCCTTTTTTGTGATCCTCTAACATGCGATCGAACTTCAGCTTCTCCTTTTGACTAATGCATTGCGTCCTTGCATCGACAATGACCCGGCGGAGATTCATCATCATCGGGCACATCGTCTGGTTCCTCTTGATCTTCAGCAGCTTCACCCGTTGCAGCATCATTGGGCACATCGTCTGGTTCCTCTTGATCTTCACCAGCTCCCCCGTTGCAGCATCACCGTATTCAGGGGGCACATAGTTGTCATCGTACTCTTCTTCTTCGCCGTCTTCCATCATAACCCCTATTTCTCCGTGCCTCGTCCAAACATTATAGTGTGGCATGAAACCCTTGTAAAGCAGGTGGGAGTGAAGGATTTTCCGGTTAGAGTAAGACCTCGTATTCCCACATTCAGTGCTATGGACAACACATAAAACCATTCTGCTTGTTTGCCTCAGCCGCATCGAGAAACTCATGCACGCCCTTAATGTACTCGCGGGTGTGTCTGTCACCGTACATCCATTGCCGGTTCATCTGCGTGCATTATATATAATTAAGTGTCCAAATTAATAGAAGTTCATCATCACATTAAAACCAAAGTGCATACATAGTTCTCATCTAACAACATATAGCTCTCCAGAGCATCTAATTAATTAAACCATACATTGAAAGCTATGTAAAACATTTCAATGCGAAAACAAATGCGATCATAATCGCAACCAAGGTAACAATTGATCCAACGGCATAATGATACCAAGCCTCGGTATGAATGGCATATTTTCTAATCTTTCTAATCTTCAAGCGCATTGCATCCATCTTGATCTTGTGATCATCGACGACATCCGCAACATGCAACTCCAATATCATCTTCTCCTCCTCAATTTTTTTATTTTTTCCTTCAACAAATTGTTTTCTTCTTCAACTAAATTTAACCTCTCGATAATAGGGTCGGTTGGCATTTCCGATTCACATACATCCTAGATAAATAAAATCTATGTCACGTTGGTCGGCATAATTTTCATAAACAATAAATGAACCAATAGTTATAAAGATAATATACATACCAAATCCGAATCATAGACAGGACGAGGGCCGATGGGGGCGGATACCAAAACCATCGCACTATATAAGATGCAATAATAAATGTAAGAAAATGATACAAGTATCTATCTAAACATACAAGTAAGAATATTTTTCCTTTCAGAAAGAAGATAAGAACAAGAGGCTCACCACGGTGGTGTCGGTGATGAGATCGGCGCGGGTGATCGACGGCGGTGAAGACGGGGACGGGGCGTGACGGACCGCTAAATCTAGACAAATCTCGAGGAAAATGGAGCTTGGAGGTCGAGCTTCGAGAGGAGAAAGCTTAAGTAGTGTGGCTCGGGCATTCCGTCGAACACCTCATGTGCATAGGAGGTGAGCTAGAGCACCACAAAGCCCTCTCCCCCTCGGCCAGAAAAAACAAAGCACTGTGCTCTGCTCTTCCGCGAGGGGGTATATATAGGCACCTCATTGGTCCCGGTTGATGACATGAACCGGGACTAAAGGGAAGCCTTTGGTCCCGGTTCAAGCCACCAACCGGGACCAATGGTGGTGGGCCAGGAGCGAGGCCCATTGGTCCCGGTTCGTCCCACCAACCGGGACAAAAAGGTCCAGACGAACCGGGACCAATGGCCCACGTGGCCCGGCCGGCCCCCTGGGCTCACGAACCGGGACCAATGCCCACATTGGTCCCGGTTCTACACTGAACCGGGACTAATGGGCTGAGTCGGCCTGGACCATAGCCCTGTTTTCTACTAGTGTTATCACACTTTTATTTTTCTTACAACTCAACAATTACAACTCGATACTTAGAACAAATATGACTCTATATGAATGCCTCCGGCAGTGTACCGGGATATGCAATGATTCATGAGTGACATGTATGAAAGAATTATGAATGGTGGCTTTGCCACAAATACGGTGTCCACTACACGATCATGCTAGCAATATGACAATGATGGAGCGTGTCATAATAAACGGAACGGTGGAAAGTTGCATGGCAATATATCTCGGAATGGCTATGGAAATGCCATGATAGGTAGGTATGGTGGCTGTTTTGAGGAAGGTATATGGTGGGTGTATGATACCGACGAGAAGTGCGCGGTATTAGAAAGGCTAGCAATGGTGGAAGGATGGGAAAAGTGCGTATAATCCATGGACTCAACATTAGTCATAAAGAACTCATATACTTATTGCAAAAATCTAGAAGTTATCAAAGCTAAGTATTAAGCGCATGCTCCTAGGGGGATAGATTGGTAGGAAAAGACCATCGCTCGTCCCTGACCGCCACTCATAAGGAAGACAATCAATAAATAAATCATGCTCCGACTTCATCACATAACGGTTCACCATACGTGCATGCTACGAGAATCACAAACTTTAACACAAGTATTTCTCAAATTCACAACTACTCAACTAGCATGACTCTAATATCACCATCTTCATATCTCAAAACAATTATCAAGCATCAAACTTCTCTTAGTATTCAACACACTCATAAGAATTCGTACAAATCTTGTATGCTTAGCATATTAGGATTTTAAGCACATTACCATGCTATTTAAGACTCTCAAAATAATATAAGTGAAGCATGAGAGTTCATTTATTTCTTCAAAATAAAACTACCACCATGCTCTAAAAGATATAAGTGAAGCACTAGAGCAAACAACAAATTACTCCGAAAGATATAGGTGAAGATCAATGAGTAGTCGAATAATTATGCAACTATGTGAAGACTCTCCCATTTAAGAATTTCAGATCTTGGTATTTTATTCAAACAGCAAGAAAAGCTAAAGAAAATAAAATGACGCTCCAAGCAAAACACATATCATGTGGTGAATAAAAATATAGCTCCAAGTAAAGTTACCGATGAACGAAGACGAAAGAGGGGATGCCTTCCCGGGGCATCCCCAAGCTTAGACGCTTGGTTATCCTTGAATATTACCTTGGAGTGCCTTGGGCATCCCCAAGATTAGGCTCTTGCCACTCCTTATTCCATAGTCCATCGAATCATTACCCAAAACTTGAAAACTTCACAACACAAAACTTAACAGAAAACTCGTAAGCTCCGTTAGAGAAAGAAAACAAAACACCACTTCAAGGTACTGTAATGAACTCATTCTTTATTTATATTGGTGTTAAACCTACTATATTCCAACTTCTCTATGATTTATAAACTATTTTACTAGCCATAGATTCATCAAAATAAGCAAGCAACACAATGAAAACAGAATCTGTCAAAAACAGAACAGTCTGTAGTAATCTGTAACTAACGCAAACTTCTGGAACTCCAAAAATTCTAAAATAAATTGGTGGACCTGAGGAATTTGTTTAGAAATGATCTACAAAAAGAATCAACTAAATAGCACTCTCCAGTAAAAAGTTCTAGCTAATCTCGTGAGCGCTAAAGTTTCTGTTTTTTACAGCATGATCATAAATACTTCACCCAAGTCTTCCCAAAGGTTCTACTTGGACAAACATTAATTAAAACACAAAACTACATCTAAACAGAAGCTAGATGGATTATTTATTCCTAAACAGAACCAAAAATCAAGAAACTAAAAATTGGGTTGCCTCCCAACAAGCGCTATCGTTTAACGCACCTAGCTAGGCACGATGATTTTAATGATGCTCACATAAAAGATAAGAATTGAAACATAAAGAGAGCATCATGAAGAATATGACTAGCACATTTAAGTCTAACCCACTTCCTATGCATAGGGATTTTGTGAGCAAACAACTTATGGGAACAAGAATCAACTTGCATAGGAAGGTAAAACAAGCATAACTTCAAAACTTTAAGCACATAGAGAGGAAACTTGATATTATTGCAATTCCCACAAGCATATGTTCCTCCCTCATAATAATTTTCAGTAGCATCATGAATGAATTCAACAATATAACCACCACCTAAATCATTCTTTTCATGATCTACAAGCATAGAAAATTTACTACTCTCCACATAAGCAAAATTCTTCTCATTAGGAATAGTGGGAGTATCATAAGAGACTTGAATACTATGAATTGTTTCCACATTAAAAGAGTAATGTTCAGAGAAAGGGTACTCATAATCATGACAAGTTTCATAAATATAATCATCACTACTCTTTATAGCATAAGTTTTATCACAATAATCATCATAAGTAGCAACTTTGTTCTCATCATAATCGATTGAAACCTCTTCCAAAATAGTGGATACATCACTAAATAAAGTCATGACCTCTCCAAATCCACTTTCATAAATATTATAAGATTCAACATCCTCCAATATTGTGGGATCACTACTTCCTAAAGTTGACACTCTTCCAAACCCACTTTTATACATATAATCATCATAGGTGAAAGGCATGTTATCATCATAACTACTTTGCATATCAAAACTTGAGAGGCTAAAAATATCATCATTATTAAACATAGCTTCACCAAGCTTGGGACAAACATTAACTGCAGAAAATATATTTTCAAATATGTCATCCTCATCAAACATAGCTTCCCCAAGCTTGGGCCTTTTCATATCATAAGCATAATCACTCTCATCATTAATAGTATGGATAGCACCAATAGTATAGCAAACATTATTATCGTATTCTTCCAAGCAGGTGCCAAAAAGATTTTCAAGATCATAAGGAGTATCATTATCTTCCCAATCATAATCATCACAACAAGCAATAGGCATAACAAGATCATCATCAAGTGTATCATCTTCATTTTCATGAGGGAAAGCAATAATAGGAGCAACTTTATTTGGGATAGATACCTTTTTACCTCTCTTCCTTTTTCTTTTCTTCTTCTTTACCACATCATGTGTGGGTTCAATCCTCTTTTTGGAGCTCCTTATTAATGAGATTGGTTGAATAGAAGACTCCTCTTCGTTACCTGATTCATCATAAGAAATAATAGGAGGATATTGGGAAGTCTCTTCCCTTTCATTAGCATTCTCTTCATCCTCTATTTGTTTTCTTTTCTTTATGTAGTTGGCAATATAAGGATTTTCAATGCAATTCACCGCACAATACATATAAATTTTCTCTATATCAAAATGAAGAACTTTATTAAGGGCAAATTTGGAATATCCTTAATTCTATGTTTCAGTTCTTCATAACCCAAGAGCAAACTAAGTTCATTATGATGTGCAAGGGAAATCAAGTCATCACAATTTTTCGACACGATATGCTCATGAAACAATTTGTATTGGGTACTAAAATGATCGCGTTCATTGCAAAGTTCACATGTAGGGCTAAGAAAAGATAAATTTTCAGCACATTCATCTAGCTCTTCTTGCAACAATTTGGTTTCTAAGTACTTATGCCTCTTGCAATATCTATCTTCCCTATTTGGTGCGTACTTACAAACCCAATCTACTCCACAAAAATTGACATGTTTATAGGAGACATTTTCATCATAACTAGTGCAATCATCATTAGCATCATGGATATTCAAAGAATTCGTACTAACAACATTGCAATCATGCTCATCATTCAAATATTTAGTGCCAAACATTTTAGAGATCTCTTCCTCTAGCACTTGAGCACAATTATCCTTTCCATGATACTCACGAAAGATATTAAAAAGGTGAAGCGTGTGAGACAAAATCAATTCCATTTTTTTTGTAATTTTCTTTTATAAACTAGACTAGTGCTAAAACAAGAAACAAAAAGATTCAATTGCAAGATCTAAAGATATACCTTCACTTACCTAGCCTCCCCGGCAACGGCGCCAGAAAGGAGCTTGATGTCTACTACGCAACCTTCTTCTTGTAGACGTTGTTGGGCCTCCAAGTGCAGAGGTTTGTAGGACAGTAGCAAATTTCCCTCAAGTGGATGACCTAAGGTTTATCAATCCGCGGGAGGCGTAGGATGAAGATGGTGTCTCTCAAGCAACCCTGCAACCAAATAACAAAGAGTCTCTTGTGTCCCCAACACACCCAATACAATGGTAAATTGTATATGTGCACTAGTTCGGCAAAGAGATGGTGATACAAGTGCAATATGGATGGTAGATATAGGCTTTTGTAAACTGAAAATATAAAAACAGCAAGGTATCAAGTGGTAAAAGTGAGCGTAAACGGTATTGCAATGCTAGGAAACAAGGCCTAGGGTTCATACTTTCACTAGTGCAAGTCCTCTCAACAATAATAACATAATTGGATCATATAACTATCCCTCAACATGCAACAAAGAGTCACTCCAAAGTCACTAATAGCGGAGAACAAACGAAGAGATTATGGTAGGGTACGAAACCACCTCAAAGTTATTCTTTCCAATCAATCCATTGGGCTATTCCTATAAGTGTCACAAACAGCCCTAGAGTTCGTACTAGAATAACACCTTAAGGCACAAATCAACCAAAACCCTAATGTCACCTAGATACTCCAATGTCACCTCAAGTATCCGTGGGCATGATTATACGGTATGCATCACACAATCTCAATTCATCTACTCAAACCAACACATAGAACCTCAAAGAGTGCCCCAAAGTTTCTACCGGAGAATCACGACGAAAACGTGTGCCAACCCCTATGCATAGGTTCATGGGCGGAACCCGCAAGTTGATCACCAAAACATACATCAAGTGGATCACGTGGTATCCCATTGCCACCATAGATACGCACGGCAAGACATACATCAAGTGTTCTCAAATCTTTAAAGACTCAATCTGATAAGATTACTTCAAGGGGAAAACTCAATCCATTACAAGAGAGAAGAGGGGGAGAAGAAACATAAGATCCAACTATAATAGCAAAGATCGCGATACATCAAGATCGTGCCAAATCAAGAACACGAGAGAGAGAGATCAAACACATAGCTACTGGTACATACCCTCAGCCCCGAGGGTGAACTACTCCCTCCTCGTCATGGAGAGCACCGGGATGATGAAGATGGCCACCGGTGAGGGTTCCCCCCCCCTCCGACAAGGTGCCGGAACAGGGTCCTGAGAGGTTTTTGGTGGCTACAGAGGCTTGCCGCGGCGGAACTCCCGATCTATCTTCAGTTCTGGAAGTTTTAGGGTACGTGGATATATATGGGAGCCGGAAGTACGTCGGAGGAGCCACGGGGGCCCCATGAGGCAGGGGGCGCGCCCCCCACCCTCGTGGGCTGCCCGTATCTCCCCTGACATGCACTCCAAGTTCTCTGGGTTGCTTTCCTTCCAAAAATAACTTCTCAAATTGATTTCGTTCCGTTTCGTCTCCGTCTGATATTCCTTTTCTTCGAAACACTGAAATAGGCATAAAACAACAAATCTGGGCTGGGCCTCCGGTTAATAGGTTAGTCCTAAAAATAATATAAAAGTGGATAATTAAGCCCAATATTGCCTAAAACAGTAGATAATATATCATGGAGCAATCAAAAATTATAGAAACGTTGGAGACGTATCAGATATCACAAAAGAAATCCACCTATGCTTTTAAGATGTACATTGTGTACCGAGAAAAAAGTAGACATGTGTTGAAAAAAAAGCAAACGGATAAACACTCATAAAGAAACAAAAAGAAAAGCAAAAAAAAAGCAAAGAAACCAAAAAAGAAACAAAAGAAAACCAAAGTATAACAAAGAAAGAAAATCAAAAAACCAGTAAGAGAACAAAGAAAACCAACGCAAAGTCAATAAAAAAGAAAAACTGAAGAGAACCGGTTAAAAAAAATGAAACCAAATGAAAAAAGCAAAAGAAATGAAAAAACTTAGAAACCCTGGTTTGGGAGTGTTGGTTGTATGCAATGGAGGTGAAAGAATTGCCCTGTATCTTGGCACGACTGAGTCACTAGGCATTGCCATGACCCAATAATTTTTTGGCTCGGTCTAGCGAGCGGCCGGCTGCTCGCTACTCGTTGCGAGTGGCCGGCCTAAAACAGAAAGTTTTGATCCCCTAATCTATAAATAGCAATTATTTGTTTTTAGATAGAGCTTCAGAGCGGCAGGTGAAAAAGAAATCACCTGGTCCCCTTGTCCACAAAAGGAAATTGACCATCTAGTTTGCTTTTCAATTTCGTTTTAGAAAAAAAGTCATAACTTTTAAACCTAGCATCGAAATTAAGATCCGTTTTCACGGTAGGAATCCTGGTGACGTTCTCTTCGAAAGTAGATCCCATATGACTATGTTTTGACGAATTTTTTTTGTGCAATTTTCTCTCCGTTTTGTGCAATTGCCTAGCCACGATGTGCAACTTGCTGACAGGGATGTGCAACTTTTCTCCTACACCGCATACGTGCAGTTTTCAAATATGGTACCTCCACCCCCAAACTACCTCCTTCTAGTGAGATGTGCAACTTCGTCTGTTGCCCAGGCCAACTGCATAGTAGTTGTGTGCAACTTCCCCCCGCCCGTGGATGTGCTTCACTATTTGCTGTATGGGCCGACGACCTAACAGTGGATGTGCAACTTCGGATACTGTCACGGCCAACTGTCTAACAGTGATGTGCAACTTTCTCTCGTACCCCCATGGATGTGTAGTTTCCCTGCTAGCACCTGGCCCAAACCACCCCTGCTAGTGAGATTTGGAACTTTAGCACTCTGTTTATATGCAACTTTTCAATACCCTCATGAATGCCAATTTTTCACCATTCAATTGTCTCTGCCTGTGAGATGTGCAACTTTATATGTTGCTATGGCCAACTACTTAGCAGACTATGTGCAACTCTGTTTGTCGCCCCCGCCAACTGAAAATCATGTCCACAAATAGGAAGGGCAATGGGTTGCACATTGACTAATAGGCAGTTGGCTTGAACAATAGACTAAGTTGCACATATCACTTGCAGGGGAGGTGGGTGTAGGGTGTGCCATCAGTGAAAAATTACACATCCACGAGTATGAAGGAGGGTTGCACATCGACTATTAGATAGTTGGTCAGGACCGTAGACTAGTTGCACATCAAAGATGTCATGGTTGCCAGATTGCAATCTCATGGGAAGTTGAATCATGGAGATCCAAAAATTGATTTTGGAAAAAGTTGCACGATGTAGTACTAAAGTTGCACAATACAGTACTAAAGTTGCACCATATAGCACCAAAGTTGGCACCGAAAAAAACTCGTCGAAATATATCCATGCGGGATCTAGTTTCAAAAATCTCGTCGCAAGAATTCCAGCAGTGAAAACGGATCTGAATTCCAACGCGCGGTTCAAAAGATATGACTTTTTAAAATTTGAAACTCCGAAATGAATGTGCGTGGATCTGTTCTTTTCAGAATGAGGTAATCAGTGTGAACGCATTTAATGCTAACAATCACATGCGGTAGAAGACAGAAAAATTAACACATACAAGCATGCAAGACCGGCCGCCCGTTTTGTCCAGATGGTGCGCGTTAGACCTGGCCATGGGCAGCCCGGCCCGGCCGGCCCGGCCCGGCCCGAAAAAGCCCGACCCGGCCCGCCCGACGCTGCTCCCGGGCTGGGCTTGGGCCTAGATTTTGAGCCCGAACGCCGGGCCAGGCCGGGCCCGGGCCCATCGTTTTCGCGTTTTTCTGAAGGACGGGCCGGGCCGGCCCGAAGCCCGACGGGCTTTTATGTGTTCGGGCCGGGCTCGGGCCCAAAAAACAGGCCCGACGGCCGGGCCGGGCCGGGCTCGGGCCTGGGTTTTTTGCGTCGGGCTTGGCTAGGCCCGGCCCGAAGCCCGGCCCGGCCCGAGGTATGGCCAGGTATAGTGCGCGTGCACCGGGAAGAATTTGGGTAATTTTTTCGGGTTGTTTGCCTTAGTATATCCCCTTCCAAAAATTAAAACGGGTAGTTCGGACAGATGTTGGGGGTGCTTCCCAAAGCTTTTGGATAGCTCAAATGGCTCTGTAGCATGCTTGGAGGAAACAAAACGCAAAGAAGTTGCCACATGAGAAGAACAGGGAGCCGATGAAAGAACTTTTTATTCTATCGGGAATTGAGATCGGTAGCGAGCCTTTGTCAGCTGATCAGGCTAAGAAAGCTTGCCATTTACAAGCTCAATATAAGGGAGGGTGGTAAGACCTTCAAGCTCAATGTAAGCTGTGTTCTACGGACTCTTGCGATCAATGAGGCGGCTCTGATTTTATCAACTCAATGGACACCATGTCCGCTCCTTCAAGATACATCAGTGGTATGGAGCTGTCTGGCAAGATGGAAAGACCCCTACATTGGATGAAAGATCTCAATAACCTCTATAAGCTGACCCTTTATGGTGTCCGTACCGATAGTTTCAAGCTCGATGCATGAAAAAAATATTTGACCATAAAAAGTCTGGAACTCATAAAGTTCAATATTACCAATGAAAGTTTTCTGAATTTTTGGCTATGTACACATCCAAAGTGTACTCCTTCCATTCCTAAATATAAGTCTGTTTAGATATTTCAATATGGACTACATAGGGATGTATATAGACGTATTTTAGAGTGTAGATATACTCATTTTTCTTGGTATGTAGTCCATATTGAAATCTCTAAAACAAATTTATATAGGAACCGAAGGAGTAAGTTTTCAGAGAGCTCACGAGAGTAGATACTAAAATAACTCATATCAAAAGCTTTGGTATCTCGATCATCTCTAGGGGGTGGGGGGATCGCGCACCGCACGGCTGACACGGCGAGCGGTTGCGCGGTTTAAGAAAAACAAGAAGAGACTTAATTTCTTTTTAGGATGCTCAAGTTTTATCAGCCCTTTTTTTTAGGGGTTCAAGTTTTATCAGTTTCTTTTTTCTTTTTGAGGGAACGTTCAAGTTTTATCAGCTGGTCGCTCTCAGTCCTATGCTGCTGGGCGGGCAACTACTGGCCCAATTGCTTACTTTGTTTTTTATTTGAGCTGCTGCACGGCCCATCATGATCCATCGAAGTAAGCTTCATTCAGAGACGCTGGACGGCCCACCATGATCCATCGAAGTAAGCTTCATTCTGCCCGTCCTCTTCCGAATTCTCAAAAAAAAAAAAAAAAAAAAGAGCCCGTCCTCTTCCGGTCATCGCATCCCTCGCCAAGCTAAGATCCCGGCGGGCGCGGACGACGACCACGTGACCCTCGACGGCGGGAGCATGCAGCAGCCACGCGCGTGGTCGTTCCTTCGCCGGGCGAGCGCCGGCAGCTCCGGTTCTTCCTTGTCTCCCGGCCGGTGGAATCTCCACTGGGTCAGCCTGCGTGCCTGCTTGCACGCCAGGTGCTTGTTTTTATTCCTGACTGAGCTTCCGTTTCCATTGGTGTCTGGCTAGTCCTAGTTCACTGTTCCACTGTGTCTAGCTACATTGCTGCTTCTGAGTGCATTCAGAATCATGAACCATCTTGGTGTTTGGGTGGATGTTTGCTTCTGAATCATGAATTCCTGCCGTCCACCTAGCATGTTACCGGATAGTGATTTTTTTTCTTCTTTTTTGCACGGCAGCGTACATGCTTATGTGGGTGTTATAGGAACAACCCTTTGTAATTCTCTTTCCTTTAATCCAGCAAATAAAAATGTCCCTTTATATGTAGCCCTCTCCTTGGCGACAGCCCTCTCTCGATCTCTCGCATCCACTGTCTCCAGGTTTCACAAAGAACATAGAGACAAACAGAGAAAACAGAGCAGAGAGACACCAGACCAGATATGTGTCCGGGCAACACTTGCCCTTTCTTTCATTACTTGGCAACACCTTCTTACCAGCAATGAGTGCTTCTCTAACCAGCAACGAATCCTCTCAGCCAACAAATGCGTACATACTTGCTCTCTTACTAGCAACGAGTGCTTCGTTCGTGTCATAATAAGATTTGTACCGACAGATGTATGCTGGCTGCTAACTCCATTCTTGTTTTTATCATTGACTTGACAGGACGGAGGTTTCGGCCACGGTCGGTTCATTGATTCCATTCGTGTTGGTGGTGTTGTGATACCTAACCACAAGAGGGTGGAGTGCGCACTGCAGTCCAGCCATGGCATTGGACGGGCACGCGGCCGTCACATCCTTTCAGAGCTCAATTTGGAAAATAAGGTCACCAAGGACCTCTTCAAGTAGGAGACCATCACCCTCCGTGAGGGGATCGTAAAGGACATGATTGAAGGTGACCTAGTAAGTCATTCCCCTTGTTGCTAGCCTTGTTATATTCCCTTTGTTATATTTGTGAATCTGTGCCACTAGCCTTGTTATATTCCCTTTGGTTCTTTCAGGATGGTTTAACTTTGTGTTTTTTTTTAATTTGTGGTTTAACATACATGAGGCATATAAATGAGGCATTTTTTTGTATGATATGTATAAGATTGTTTTTTCTAACATTTCATGTCTTACTTTCAACAGTCATATTCTTACCTTAATAAGAACAGCTCTGGTCCCAACTATGGTTTTGTATCATTGGACTGCTCCTGGGCATTGTAACAGTGTTGTGGTTTTTCAGTGCATGGTCAGATAAAAGCATATCTGCATCTCAACAGAAGGTGTAACTAAAGGGAAACACCATGATCACAGCAGAGCTGTGCTGCCACCAATAGACTTTACAAGTGAACAGTCATCAGGTGTGCAATTCAAGTCAATATAGCATCACTAGAAGATGAAGTGTGAAATGGACAGTCGGTAAGCATGCTGCAGTTTAATGTGTTGTATGTGTTTCAATTCCAGCAAATCATATTGACACACTATGCAAGCAGCAGTAGTGTAACAATCTCTGTTTTTTTGGCAGCAGATCATATCGACACTTCTTATCAATCTTTTTCTCAGAGCCGAGATGAGGTACCCTATTCCTCCCCCTTCCCCTGGTTTTTTCTTCAGTTTAACTTCCGTCTCTGTGCTAAATGGCTGGGAGTAGGATCTACTCTCCTGAACTCTCTGAAACCTTACGTTTTGGATGTATAAGCAGCAAAAATTTCGAAAACTTTCACCGGTAATATTGAACTTTATGTGTAGGGAGACAAACTTTCTATGATACAGTAAAATGATTTTGCTGTCAATGTCCAGAGTTGGACAAAAAATCGGCCCTTTCCAAAAACAAAACATGTCGTAGTTGGCTACAGTATGGTCACTAAGAAGAAATCTTTGAGCATTGATATACATTTGGGGTTTGTTCCCAAAGAAAATGTTCTTTTTCTTTGGGTACAAGCAAGCTTGAATGTTTTTTCCAGGACATCATATCGACACGCTATGCAGTGGTAGTAACTACTCTGTTTCTTGGCAGCAGATCATATTGACACTTCGCATCATTCTTTCGCTTTGTCAGCCGAGATGAGGTACCCTGTTCTCTCCCCCATGCTCCTGGTTTGTTCTTCAGATTAGCATCCATTTCTGTGATAACTGACTGTAGGATCTACTCTCCTGAGCTCTCTGAAACCTTACATTTTGGATGTATACACAGCCAAAATTCCAAAAACTGTTACTGGTTATATTGAACTTATATGCATTCGAGAATTCCTCTGATAAAATAAATGACTTTGTTGTCAATGTCCAAACACAAAAATTGGCTGTTACACAAAACGTGGTGTAGTTTGGTAAAGTATGGTCGCAAAGAAGAAATCTTCGAGCATTGTCATACATAACGGGGATAATCAAACACATACAAAACGGGAGTTCCTGGTAAAATAGGTTAGCACAAACTCTACATTGCCTGCATGCATTTGAAGGCAATCTACCTTCCTAAAACTCCAGCACTTTGGGCAAGAGACCTCCATACACCAACTGAATCATGTGGCTGCTATTTAGTTAAATATAGGGTACAGAAATCTCAATCAAACACAAACTGAAGGATATATACATACCATAACCGAACACGAGGTAAGTTCAAAAAGATCAATAATGGAAGTAACATTACGATAGAAGTAAAAATTACAAGAATCAGTGACGGATTCAACAGTACCACATACATATGCATCACAAGAATCAATAGTGGATGCAGTCTGTTTATTTAGCTCTCGAGAAGGTGACGCAGACTTGATGAAACAACCCCCACTTAATGATACAACACATACCAGATGATTTGTTGGTCAACCTAAAGATACATATTCCAATCTCTTCACTCGGTGATTATCTTTGGCCACTTGCTGGCGTACTTTTGATCCAAGTACTTGGGAGTGTCCTTCAAATCATCTACCAAGAACTTGGTTATTTCATCTGCTTGATTACCAACACTGAGATGCACCTCTTGGAGGCTTTCGAGAGTCTCGATGCCGTAAATCCCTTCAAAGGCTTCGAACCGCATATCAATCCTCTCCAGTGCTGGCATTACCTCTTTTCCTGTAACTGCAAAGCTCAGCCTTGGAACCATAGTTGCAAAGAAGCGAAGAAGCTTTAGACTCTTGAATCCCCCAGGTGGAATAATGATCTCCCTGTCAGTAAGCTGTTTATTTTCCTCAAGAATGTCCACTATGTCCCTATCATCCTTGGCTGCACTGAGTGTAAAGGTGAGCGTAAACAATTTGGGTAGGTCCTGGATGAGCTTGAAAGTATCAGTCCGAAGAACTGTCACAGAAAGGGTCAGCTTATAGAGGTTATTGAGTTCTTTGATCCACTGTGGGGGCCTTTCCATCTTGCCAGACAACTCTAGGCCGATGATGTATCTTGGAGGAGTGGTCATGGTGTCTAGTGAGTTGATAAAATTAGAGCTCTCATCATTGATTGCCAATGTCTGCAGACCGCAGCTACAGCGGTACTCAATGGAGGAGCGTAATTGTTTGAAGGTCTGACCACCCTCCCTTATATTGAGCTTGTAAATGGCAAGCTTCCTTAGCCCTGTCAGCTGATGAAGGCTTGCTACAGCTGATGAGTCCTCACCGATCTCAATCCCTGACAAGATCCGAAGTGCTTTCATCGGCTCCTTATTCTTCTCATGTGGCAACTTCAAAGCCTTCTTTGTGTTTTTGTTCCCTCCAAGCATGCTACGGAGCTGTTTGAGCTGTCCAAAAGCTTTTGGCAGCACCCCGACATTTGTCTCCCTTATGTCAAGAGTTTCTAGATACTGGAGCTTCTCGATCTTTGATGGAATCTCAGAAACCTCTGTTCGTCGGAGGCTCAAATACTTCAGCACAAGCATTTTGCATATGTCATTCATATGCTTATCTGTCAAACCCTTCCAGCCCTCAAGATCAAGCACTTGTATTATTCCATTATTGAATGAATGGAATGGGAGTCGTCGGTTTTGGCTTCCAAATGCTGTCAGTGACCGCACTTGAGACAAGTTCATGCCTTTTGTTGAATTCCCATGCTTGGAACCACTGCTTTGCATGGAGAGTCGACGGACTTTGTTGCTAGGAGTTGGCATCAGCCAATGTCCACCAACAATAGTAATAAAATTCTCTTCGCTTGACTTGGACACGATATATTCCAGGATCATGTCATGAACTTTAAAGGATTTTACCTTCCCGTTGCTGCTGTGATCCACAGGGCGTATTATCTTCCTGCTTACAAGCTGGTTGAAGTATGTTTCTGCCACTTCCTCCGCACTCAGCCCTTGCTTCTCAGCAACAAAACATTCTGATATCCACCGCCGGGTCAGACGCTTCTTACTAATTTTCGAGCCCTTGGGGAATATGCTCAAGTACAATGAGCAGGTCTTGAGATCTGCTGGCAAATCATTGTAGCAATAATCAAGTATCCTTGTCACCCCCTCCAATGTAAGGGGAGCTACTTGCTCTGGAAATAATGACTTGCAAACTTTACGCCAATGGTCATTGTCTTTTGTTGGGTTGCAGGCCACAAGGCCAGCCATGGTGACTATGGCCAAAGGCAGCCCCCCACAATATTTCCATATCTCCTCATGGACCTCTTCTTTCTCTCTTTCTTTGCTTCTCTGTGGATCAGGAACACGGTCATCAAACGGACCTTTGGCATTGGCATCACTTGGGACATTAGCTGAATGCAGATGATCAGTTTCATCTCATTCAGAGGACTCAGCACCAACAGTATCCATTCTTTCGCTTTCTTGGCTGCTTGGGGATTCAGGAATACCCTGATGAAATAGACTTTTGGAGGCGGCATCACTTTGGGCATTAACTGTATGCAGATAATCAGTTCCATGTCTTTCTGAGCAAGCTGCACCAACAGCTTGAAATCTTGTAGTTACTATTACTCTACTATCCTTATTATTATCATGTGGCAACCAATTTCTAATGGTCTCCCATGTTTGTACAGACCATATATCATCAATCAAGAGGAGATACCTGCCAAGAAACAGGAAACAAAATACAAGTGAGAAGAAGCATCCTTAGCTTATTTAAGTTCATACCACTGAGAAAAAAAAAATCCTCCAAACAGTCCAAGAGAGCCTTATACATGTTCAGATTCAACACAAATTTAACTAGTTTGACCCAACCTTTGTCCAAATTGCCATATTTTTATGAATTGGATGGATATAGTTTTCTGATTTTGATTCCAGTTTTTGGTCCAATTTTAGTATGTTACCTGCTGACTTTTTTTACAGAAATTTTTATTTATACTTGACTAGGTTCAGCTATAAAATTTGCTATTTGTAACAAGTTGACGTTCAGTTATAAAATATCCACAATTATTCCTTGTGCAACCTTTTTTTTTATGAAACTTCGTTGTGCAACTTTAACTAGGTGTTTAATTATCAAGGCTCAACTAGTTAGATATGGTTTTTATTTTCTGAAAAAATTTCCCTTTTCTCTTTCACCATTGTACATACTTCAGAATGAAATTGCTGTGGTAAACAACACAATTTTATCGCAGCATTACTACAATTTAGACACTTGATGCATATACACAGTCGTTACTAACTTACTACGAGTAATTTAGAAAAAAACAAGGAAATGATTTTGAGGTACCTCCTTCCAAGCAGGCGCGTTTTGAGTTCTTCAATAAGTTGGTCGCGATTCATTGTTTCTATCTTACTCTGCATGCTGCCATCATTGCTTTGCGGCCTGTGACCAGAGAGCAGTGGCACAACTCGCTTAACTGAACTTTTAATGTTTGTCGCTAGACTTTTCTTCTCCACCTTCCCTGTGTTGCTGCCCTCCTGCACCTCCTCCTTTGTCTTGATTTGACTGTCTGCTGGCTTGATTTGCCCAAGAACATCCCTTAGGACTTCATCTTCATCGAAGTTCTGAGACACTGTGACTGATGCCCGACAATCAAATTCATTCCTGAAATCTCTGTACAATGCCATGGCAATGGTGGTCTTTCCTACACCACCGAATCCAATCAAGGACACAACAGCTCGATGAGAGCCTTTATCATGTTTGGTTAGCCAACTCCGGAGCTTCTCCATGTCCACCTTCACTCCCACGGGGTTCTCTGTGCGGATGAGCTGACGGCTTGCCACCAAATGCTCAGCAATGCCATACATAACAGCATGGGTTGCTCCGGCTCCAGAGCTTGTTCTTGGGCTTGGGTTGTTCACTCCATATCTGCTGCGTCGTTCAGCAATGTACTGTGCCCGGACCTTGAGCTCAGCAATCTTGGAGGCAATGTCGCGGCGAGGCCAGAACGTCCACATCTCGTAGACTATCGTCACGATGAAGGAGCATCTTGCATCGCTGAGAGAGTCCTGAGGGAGGCGATGAGCAAAGTCATCGACACAGTCTTCCATGTCGTATGCCATGTCACGAATCTGCTTCATCCAGTTCTTGAGCCGGCGATCGTGGTCATCCAGGGCAGAGCCGAGGTCGCCAAGGAAGGCCTGCATGCTGGCGAGCTCGTCGCTGATGTACTGGATGTCGCCGCGGACGCCACGGATCAGAGTGTACTCTTGGGCAAGGAGACCACCCAACTTGCCTAGGAGAGATCTCATGGTGGCTTCTGAAGCACCCACTACAAACTCCATCTTCTTTATCTGTGATCTTCACTACTACAATCTGCCCCCCATTGTTGTAACTTGCAAGTGCAAAGACAGTGCTCAGCAGTTGTTGATCTATGAAAAGAACGGAAAAAAGGAAGATAAGGGTCAGCATGAATTATGGCTAGAAAAATAATTAATCGTAAAAAGCTCCACAATCAGATCATGGAACATTTCTAGCGAATACCAATTTGCCCCCGATCAGAGAAATTATACGAACAAAAGTTTTACCAATGACTGTATTTTTTGCATATAGAATTTGCTGACCACAATATATATCAACACCACTAATCAAAAATGAAGATTGCATATAATGCTGAGGAAATTGTGGACGTTATGCACTTCATGGGATTTTCGAATTTGTACTTTTTATATGTCATAGTGCTAATTAATTGAGTGAAAAACATGCTCGCAATGATGGTAGGTTGCCAAGATCAACTGCCATGGCAAGTGGAACAAAAAGCTACCAGACAACAGAAATTGGAGTTGGGGGCAGAAGCGGCACCTGCAAACTGGACAATAAGCTGCTGGTCGCTGAAGAGTCTTGAGCAGTCACTGGGCAGGGCAGCCACCGTCGAAGGCAGTGGCTGCACAGGAAGGTGGAAGCAGGTGCGGTGTACTCCTGTCAAACTCTATTTTCATGGTTGCTTCCTATGCACCCACCACAATCTCCATCTTCACCTTCGCTGTTGTTGCAAGTGCAGCAAAGGATGAGTGGGCCATAGAAAGTTAAAATCAAGTATAGACAGAGCTAGTCTATAGAAGAAACGGAAAAACAGCATAAAGGCGGGTCATCAAGTGGGCCATAGAAAGTTAAAATCAAGTATAGACAGAGCTAGTCTATAGAAGAAACGGAAAAACAGCATAAAGGCGGGTCATCAATCATGGTGAGAAAAATAATTTAGGTAAAGGCTAGGCACATATAGTCAGAACATGAAACACTAAATTGTCCCCAACCCGATAACCTACCTATGGAAATATGGCAATTTGTACTCAGGTGGAAATTTACTCACCGATAGAAGGTAGATGCTAGTAGATAATACTCTGTTTATTAGGCATCTAGTATACCCTGTAGTACGGCTAGAAGATCTGGCTAATTAACCACAAGATTGAAACGAAAATCAACAAAATGTAGGTATCGCAACTTTTGTCCATGCTTGCACAGTTATGAAATTAATTTTCAGGCAATTGTAGACATTACATACTTCCTAGTTTTCTTGTCAACATGGCAAGAAAACAAGAGGCTATGCTCCTGATTGGTTCGATCTCTCTTCCTCTCTTCCCTCAAAAAGAAGAGAGAAACAAGGGGGAGCACCTGCGATGCTGGCCGCCGAATAGGCTTTAGCAGTCAGTGGCCGCCGTCGAAGGTGTCAGCGGCGGAGGCCTGCGTGGTGGCTCCTGGCCGGGCAGAGGATTTAGCAGGCAGAAGGAGGGACACTGCGAGCGGCGCTAGCGTCTGTGTTGGATTGGTTTCTTGGGTAGAGGGCGGGGAACCAAGGATGGTGGTGGACACAAGTAAAGTTGGCAAGCTGATGGGCTTTTGCTTTTGCTGCTTTGCTTGCTGCATGCATGAACTTTGCTTCTTTGAGAAGCGAAGCATCATTCCTGAAGTATGTCACTCAGTCACTCACTCCAAAGACACAGATAAAAAAGAAGCGGCGGTGCGTTATTGATTCATTCGAGGAAAGGTGTGGAAGGGGGACTCGACCAAAGGAACAAGATGCAACAGTTTTCATTAGCGTCATTTCGTCATTTATCAGCACAACATTTTCTCTGGATTATGGAAGACACTAAAGAATCACACACATTATAAATTCATCATTACATCAGTACGCTCAAATCAAAATGGCAAAGCTCGAAATGATAGTGTTCCACAATAACAAAGAAAAACAAAAGGGAAGGGTGATTCTTTTGGAAAAGCACCGAGTAGCTTTGCTGTTCTCCAAGGAATGCATGCTGTTCTTGGGGCAAGTAAATTAAGGCGAGCATCCTGTTCTGTTCCTTGCTTCGCTAGTACAAATGGAGCACTGCTTTTCCGAAACAAAAGCAGTAAAAACATCTCCAATACGTTTGAGATGCTTGTCTTGTTTGAGTAGCCATTCATTCATTAGAAAAATCAAAAGAAGCACATCGATCTCTTCCTCCTGCTTTGCCAAATCATCAAGACAAAGAACCATTTTTCTATTTGTTGGAATCTGGGTTTGCTGCAAGGCAGGAGAAGGCATAACTTAATCTCACCTCTGCTATGATAACCAGCTGAAGTAACCATTTGGAGGTTGATCTCCACATTCCACCCAGATAGACACAATTCACAAGGTCAGCCGCCGGCTCCTGCTCCGGCTCTCCAGTGCATACAGCCTGCACGGCCTAGCTGAGCAATGGAGAGAGCTCCCGTGACCGCAGCCACGGGGGCCTTGGGGCCCGTCGTAGCCAAGCTGGGTGCTCTGCTTGGCCGCGAGTACAAGCTTCGACGCCCGACGCGCAAGGACGTCAAGTTCATCAAATCCAAGCTCAAGTCTGTGCACTCCATCCTTTGGGCGATATGGGACAAGGAGATTCTTGATTCGGAATCCAAGGTCTTGAAGAAGGAAGCGCTGGATGTCGCCGACGATGTGCACGACGCCATCGACGACTTCATCCTCACCATGGAGCCCAGCCGCAGAAACAAGCACTTGATGGTGCAGAGCAAGATCGAAGCCAGCTGCCCTTTCCAAGATCTGAAGAAGAGGGTAGATGACGTGTCGGGCCGGTGCCGCAGCAAGTGGAAGTGGGAGAAGAACAAGTCTGTTGAACCCTTCTCCAGCTTATTTTCCAGAAGAAACTCCAAATCCAGCCCTCCCAGCAAACCGCTTCCTCCTCGAGCTTCATTCGTCCACAAGGATGCGGCGGAGCTGGTTGGTATGGACATCTGGAGAGATGAGCTCATCACATTCCTGGTAGGAGGAGGAGGAGGAGGAGAAGAAGAAGAAGAAGAGACCACAACGGTGCCGCCGCAGCTAAAAATGGCATCCATTGTTGGAATGGCTGGTATGGGGAAAACAACCCTTGCCCACCTTGTGTACGAGGATGAGGAGATTAAAAGTAAGTTCCAGTCACGGGCTTTTGTGTCCGTCACTCCAAATCCCAACATGAAGGAGGTCCTCACAAGTATTCTCCAACAAGTAGGAGCTGAACCACTTGCTGGCACCCAAGCAAGGACACAGGAAGATCTCATCCACACCATATCCAATTTCCTAGAGAACAAAAGGTGCGCAAGTTTATAAAAAAACAACCTCGATTTAAGTAATGTCTTCTGAGATGTGTAGTGCTAGCTAAATTTAGATTGTCTACTAACTAAACTTGGTCAAGCTGTCTATACTAACTATCTTAATTGTACGTGCAATCAACTTGCCTAGGTACCTGGTAATAATTGATGACATATGGCATCGTGAAGAATGGAACATCATCAGGAGGTCTTTTCCACAAAATAATCTTGGCAGTAGAATCGTCATCACAACTCGTATTGCTTCTCTACCAGGAGATGATTTTGATAATAGCAAGCTCTACATCGAAATGAATCCTATATGGAGTTCTCTTAAGAAAAGGTGGCTCTATGGATTTTATAGGAAAGATGTCACTACTCAGATGAAGCCTGACATGGTTGGACAAGGTTTTGACGGTGACCATCCTATTGTGCGCATGTGTGGTGGTGTGCCGTCAGCACTACTTTGCATGTTTTCAGCAATGGCAATGGTCCGAGAGCAACAAGAACAACTAGGAGTACATGTAAAGGCATGTAATGTGCAAGATATGATTGAGAAGCAAGTTAAGAGAAATGGATTTCAGAACACACAAGGGTTTGAACCGTTGGTAGAGAGTTTGCAGCTTGGCTACGCCGATCTTCCTCACCATATGTTGAAGACTTGCTTGCTATACTGTAGTATATACCCTGAGAATTACCAATTTTACAGGGATCAACTGGTGATGCGATGGGTTGCTGAAGGATTTACTTATAAAGAGGATATAGCAAAAGGTTATCTTGAAGAGCTTTGCAACAGAGGGTTGATGCTGCGTCTAGAGGGTTTATCGGACATGCCCTACTACCAAATGAACCCGATGATGCGAAATTTCCTTAGATGGAAATCGCGTGAAGATAATTTCATTACTTGCAGTTCCGACATCAGATTGGCATATGCATGTCAAGTCCATCGGCTATGCATCGACGATTATCAAGTTGATGATGGTGAGGTGCAGGTGGTGGATACCTTGTTGGAACTGGATTGGTCCCAGATTCGATCACTTGTTGTTTTTGAAGGTGCTGAGAGATGTGTCCCTTTTGAGAAGTTGGAACGTGTGCGAGTGTTGGATCTTCAATATCATCATCATTATCTTAAATTCGTACAGTCTCTTTGGATATCTGTTCTGGATTTCGAGGCCCTTGGAAATCAGCATGTGAAGGATATATGTGGACTGCTCCGTGTGAGGCACCTATTCGGCCTAGAAGGGACAGGAATCAGTGAGATACCGCCGGAAATAGCAAGGCTACAGCATCTGGAGACTTTGCAGGTAAGATTCACATCGATCACAGAGTTGCCCAGTGAGATTAGGGACCTACAACAATTGAAGACTCTGGCCGTGAGTCCGAACCGAAAGCTGACAGAGCTGCCCAGGGAGATAGGGGGTCTGCAACAATTAGAGACTCTGGACCTGAGCTGGACGAGGCTGACGGAGCTGCCACGTGAGATCGGGAACCTCCAGAATTTGGAGAATCTGAACCTGCAGTGCACCAAGCTCAAAGAGCTGCCTCCGGAGATTGGGAAGTTGCAGCATTTGAAAGCACTGGTGGTGTGTGCAGCAGGCATCACAAGGCTAGGCAATGAAATTGGGGACCTGCAGCCTTTAGAGACCTTGGACCTGAGTTTCAACGGAGGGCTCACACAGCTGCCTCGTGAGATGTGGAAACTGCAGAATTTGAAGCGGCTGCTCTTGAGTGGTACAGGGGTGACGAAGATACCAAGGGAAATCGAAGGGCTCAAGAAGCTGGAGATTTTGAAATTAGACGATACCATCAGTGCACTGCCTTGGGAAGCTAGTCAGCTCTTGAAATTGGAGGGAGTGCCCGAGTGCGTCCGCCAAGCCTGGAAGAAGAGTGATCTTGTGTCCGAGTTAGCCGGGGAGATCCTGTCCGTTCAACTTATTGATTGGTTGAATGAAAGTGGCGGGCTAATCGTTGGCAGAAAACATATGGGAATTCCAGGGTGGATCAAGGATCACTTCAAGGACCTTGGGTCCTTGGACATCAGGATGTGCAAACTGGAGGAGCAGGATCTCAAGATTCTGCGGGAGATGCCCAACCTGAAATTTCTCACGCTAAGGTTGGAAGTTGTCCCGAGAGATCCCATAGCCATCAGCCGTGAAGGGTTCCCATGCCTGAGGGAACTCGTTGTTGACAGCCGCATGCCACGGGTTGTCACCTTCCAGGAAGGAGCGATGCCGGAGCTGCAAAAGCTCGTCTTCGAGTTCCAGTTCTACGGTGGCCCACCACCAGCTGCAAATAAAGGAGACCCTCAGCTGGGTATCAAGCACCTCCGGCGCCTCCTGTGGGTAGAATTTAAATGCAACTTGGAATGGTATGGAGGAGCAGCAGAGAGCAGCCCGTGCATCAGCGCCATGATTGACGTCGTGAGGAAAGAAGCCCAGGAGCATCCTAGAGAGATCTGCTTTCGTGTCTCTGGCCGCAAAGATGAGGACTTTCCAGCGAACGAGGAGAGCGCACAGTCTTCCAGCAGTGGAACAAGCAAGATCAATGACACTCCAAATGGTGGGAGGGGCGAGATCCAGGAGGAGGAGGAAGAGACTTTTCCAGCGAACGAGAGCGGAAAGGTTTCCGGCAGTGGGACGGCCAGCGAGATCGAGGAGGAGGAGATCCACGAAGAGGAAGAAAGGTGATTGGGTTTCTTGACGAGTATTGCCGAGGTAATACATACTCTTGGCTCTTTCCTTGTTTTATTTATTACCGCCACTATATATAGCTAACTAATGCACTTACTTGTACAGTCGTCCTAATTTGCAGGTTGGTTGGTTATTTCATCGTCGTAATTAATGACTGCCTCAAATCTATCTGCAACCATCTTCAACTATATATCTATGGCTCTTCTTCAGGCTTTCTCCATCTTATGCTAGCTAGCTGTTGCTTAATTTCCATTGTCATATACAACCAAGGCTTCCAAGTTGAGTTGGCCCTTCAAAGGCACCTGTATCTATATGGCACTTCAAAGGTGCGTCTGCCTTGCACCGTGCAAGTGGTGGAACACTTTGAATTAGGGCTCGGTATTGTCATGTAATTTATTTAATAGTAAGTAATCGCTTTGAAGGGAGCCCAACAATTTGATCCTCGTATCTACTAGAGTAGGTTTTATCATGCACTTAATTGTTATCAAAACTCTCTTCTTATTATGTAATAATAATAAATGTGACGAGTTTTCTTGTTTGTTTGTGATCGAGCTAACGCTCAAGCAGAAATTATATTATATAGTGTTTCACAGGTCCACAGTAATATAAGATCGTTTAGATCACTAAGTAGCTGTGGGGGGGGGGGGGGGGGGGGGGGGGTATGTACTGATTGATAAGAGTAAGCAGTTGGAATTAATTAGATTACGAGTATATCCGTCTACATATTATACATCTCTCTTCTTAAACAGACAGAAGGAAGGCTAGCTCCAACTGTTTCAATCTTCTTAAAAGAAAATTTATACACCAACAAACAAATATCAACGTCAGGGAGCACCCGCCCGATCTGCTTGAAACTGGTAAGATCTAAATGAATGCCAAATAGGTTTTTCCTGGGTCCCCATCCTCCAATCAAAGAGGATCCCAAATAATATCAGCAACACAACACACAAGAAGAATAAAAAATGGCTCCAACTTGAGGACACCAGCTCAAAAATGGGACGTACCCTCTATCTCGACCGCCTGCTTGCTCCAAGGCTAACTAAAACCCTGGTAAAACCGAGAGGTCGGCGATCCCCTTGGTCAAACTCGCAATCTTTTGCAACAGTGCCAGCCGATTGTTGCGGATCCTCTCGTCTTCCTGTTCCATGGGCCATCACCATACAAGTTTAATTAGCAAAGGTATAGATATGTGCATATATACACTAACACATAGATTTGTGCTCACCGCCATGACGAAAACATTGTTGAAGAAATCCTCCAGGGGTTGTATCAGAAGCAGGAATGCCTCGGCGAAGGTTTTGATGTCGACTCCTGCAATGGCAGTGAACAGAATAGAGTACAGGTGAGCAGCATGAACTGCAGATCTGAAACATGTCATTTTGAGAAATGAGAATAGTAGAGTTGTGTACCAGGATGGATCTTATCGGCAGCCTCCAAGTAGGCGCTCCACAAGGCCTTTTCTTCTTCTTTCTGGAATGCGCTTGCGTCGACCTGCATATCGCATCAGCAAGCTTGGTTCATGACTCAAGCTGCACTTTGAGTATGTTATAAAGAATTGCGTTGGTACATGTCTACGCTAAAGCAGCTCATACCTCCCAAGCAGACTCAATTTGCTTCCCACGTATAATTCGAACTGGCCTTGAATACGCCTTGACAATTTTTGGAAAATCTTCAGTTCTTGAAAAAGCTTCCATCTGCAAGTGTCCACATTTTTCGATAAAGGGCATTTTTATTAACTCAAAATGTTGCAAGTGTCCACATAGCAAAACCATCAACCAAAAACTCAGGATGCTTCAATAAATTCCAGCAAGTTAGTAAACACATAAAACGTAAACACAGATATTTTACACCGCATAATATGGAGTTCCAGGTTACAAATACAGTCTTTGAAATTAGCTTCTAATCCACAGAGCATTAAAAAATTGATCTTAAGGTTTAGCAATATATGATTTCTTACTTCAGCTGCCGTTTGTGATGCTAGGTAAGGGCAGTTTGCACGCTCCATAAGCACTGACCGGACTATTTCATAGTTAATTCCTTCGTCCACCTGATACAAAATGAGGAAACAACGAGTCAGTTAAAAAAGACATGGAATTTTACTCACATACAGGTTTTATAACAATGTTTATATGTCTATCCTCAGTACATTCTAAGAGGATGTTGTTATGACAGGTCAAGAAGATACTTACCAAAAAATGTTCCAGTCTCTCGTGTTACAAATTGTACTACCTAAGAATAATTTTATCACACTTCTCATAAACCATGTATTCATGAACAAACTACATAGTGATGAATCTGAAATATATACTGACCTCATTTATTACGTCACTGTCTATTCTTATAGGCTGAACGTCTGCCGCCAAGGTGAAGGCCTTCGTGAGGTCAAAGTTCTTCTTGTTCTCAACCAGTATTTGGACATGTGTAAAATATATTATGAGAATATTTCGTATGCAATGGTATGTGCAGTGTCATCTTTCCTTACCAGTCCATAAGAGATCCTTCTCAGTCCAAATGTATCATTTGAAGAACTTGGCTGACATCCAGCTCCAAACTGACCCACTAGGCAGTCTAATATGTAAAAATAAAGATATCATTAGCAGACTCTCATGGTTCTCTGTATGTACCAAAAAAATATGTTTTCAATTCAGCGTCTGATTAACAACGGCAATATATGTGCAGGAAGTACCTGTCAGCAACCGCAAGGACTATCCAGCCTCTGTTTTTTGGAAAAAAAAAATCGCCAGATAAAATAAGAATATGCTGAACAAAAGAATCTACTGAACAACCTTCTACCTCTAGCATGCAGATCAGCACACCTTGCTATATATATGTCCCTAGACGAAGAGTGTTCTGCAGAATACAAATACTAAACATGTTTTCCAAAAAGGACGTGCAGCCTGCCAAACAAAAGGCTCAGATTTGTGAAGCAAAGCTGAACAATTATCAGACAGAAGGAATCCTTGAGCAGAAAATTCAGACTTGAAGAGGAGGCCCAGGCAGAAAGTATGATGAGCGAAACCGAGTGTGCTTGTTTCTGAATTTATGTATTCAGAATCTGAAGAATCCACAACAGGAATGTCAACCGTGAACTGTCATTCATGCATCCGGCCTGCTCACCCACGGGAGATCCCGTGATGATGAAGCTGTTAATTCTGTCTGCCTTTCGAGCCCAGGGCCTTGATTGCAAACTCTGTTGAGCTCCAGCGACTTATCTTCGTCAGGTTGATGGGTCATCAGCGAGCTTCGCGAAAGCATAATGCAGAGGACAAAGATGGACTCGGAATACTTGCATGTTGTTTCCTCTGCTTTTGCTCTGTTTCCTGAGCTTTGAATGTTTGCCTGTGTCTTGAGGTATCCTACTCTTGTTGGGGCCAGACAATCTTCCTCCTTCCGACAACAGGATGGACGCAGATGTTGCCTATCCTCTTTTACACCCATACCTAACACTTAGAGATCAAGCCGCGACGCCCTGACCCGAGCTCTAGGAAAGGATGGTGCCAGCGCCAGGCAACCTTCAAGCCCAGGGACTTAACCTGAACTTCCTCTGCTCTGCTCTGGTTTCTCAACTCTGCTTTCTCTGTTGGATGTAGTTAACTTCTTCTGCTTTTGCTCTGTTTTCTCAACTCTGAATATTTGGCTGTAGCCTCCTCACGCTAATGGTAGATGTATCAAACTCTTTCTTTTATTTTATATTCGATCGAAATGACGGCAGCTAGATGTATCAAACTCTTCGGTGCCTTACTTGATGGTAGCAACACCACACCACAAAATTATATATCTCCACTCATACTCTTCGGTGCAATGGCAAATTACCATATAATTAAACAAAGCACTCATGAAAGTATATCATTTCTTGTTCATATCGAGCTCAGTTGTACATGGTTCATCAATCATTCACACACACACATAATCTTTTTTTTTTTTTGCAAACACGCAAAAGACTTGTGTGAACGAGAAGGATTTACAAGGTGTTACAGACCCCAAAGCCGGGTTGGGAGAACGGCAATGCACTAGTGGTAACGATTAGGTGCCTTCAATCCTACTTAGTCCTTTATCTCCAGAAGGATTGCAACCCCACAGCGCCAGCTCTACACCATAAGTTGGCTTCAGCCACAATGCCAATGCACACGTGCGCGGCCGTGCTCGGCGAGTTGTCAAATGTCCCCGCGTTGCGCTTGATCCATAGGCTCCACACGACCCTGTCGAAACCTTTGCACGCCAGTTTTGAGAGTCCGCGACGAGGGTAAGGCCACCATTCCTGCAGGGCGTCCACTTGCGGCGTCGCGCTATGCTCTGTAAAACTATCTTAGGTGCCAATGCTATGTTTCACAGTATAGGACAGTCACCTGAAACAGAACCCTTAATTCCAGCCGAATCAGCCACATGGCCCTGGACCGCGGGCGTCTCTCTGGAGCAGAGGAGTCGAGAGACAGAGAGAGAAACCGGAGAGGTGGCGAGCGAATGATTTTGCAGGCAGCGGCACCAGCGCCAGTGCCGGAGCCATCCTATTTCAGAGCTTGAGTGGAGACCCTGATCGCGGCTTCATCTCTAAGTGTTGGATCTGTAGCTAGAAGCTAGGGTTCCTGATGCTTTCCAGATTTAGGTGGGGGTAGTCCTAGTTTGCGATCGCAATACAGTCTACAATGAGGGACGGCATCTCCCACCGTCCTGTGCTTGTTCAGGAGGAAGATGGAGTCTGCATTTTTTTCTGGCATCCAATTGCTATTGAAGATGGTCCGAACACTAAGTTTTAAAAAGGAGACGGAAGGAGTGGCAGTTTAATGGAAGATGGCTCACAGTCACAGGTAATTTACACAAACCAATTGGGTTAAATTCTTCTAGTGCCCTCCTAGGAGTGTGGCTATTAAAAACGAGGTGAAGTTAGGAAGTCATATTTTTGAGTTAAATAATAAATATATTCAAGTGGCAAGTGATACGGAAGCTGAATATTTGTGGAGTGCGGTTAAGTTTCACACTGAATATTCAGATCGGTCCTATTTCTTTCAAGATGGCCATTGTAGTGTGGACTAAAGAAACAGAACCGGATGCATGCTTAATCATGGATATTTTAATTAAAATATTCCGGGCAACGCCCTAAACCTGATGTGTAAGTGGTTGGGCAACTCGGTTGCTAACCTCGTGGAGTCACACGCACGCTTGTGATTAGATAAGGATGGATGGTTAGCTTGAAAAGAGGACAGGATAGCAAGATGAGATGCGTTGGCGCATATCTCTCCCGACGGTGCGTTCGGCCGAACAACCCTGGTGGCGCGCATCGTCGGGAGAGCCTCATCGCCCTACCTCCCTCCGATATAAAGTCATCGGTTCCTCACGCACAGAAGGGAGGACACGGGGAAAAAATTCCCACAAATTCACAGGTATCACCAGTGGACAATTCGCAAACAAGTCGGCAACGCAGTTTGCAATGACTCAGTGGAGTTGTGCGTTAGGATATTAAATCTTCATTTTGTTATGGCGTGCAGAAAATTACAGGTTATTTGGTGCAGGGTAAAACTGCCCAGCATGATTATCTTTTGTCATTTTTTTTATAAAATCACCCACGAGTTATTTAAGCACCGAACTTTGTCGAGATGAAGAAGACTCGTGCTAGAGTGCTATGCGGAAAATCTCAACTCAGTTGAGTCGGTGAAGAGTGGGTAACCACTGATATGTGTTAGGTCTGACGTTGAGAGTAGGAATTGCGCACGCACGAAATATCCAACTTGCACCATGTCATCCATACATACGTGAAGGCTACGATGGCTAGGCTAGCTCTCATATCATTCCTATCATGTACTCCCTCCGTTCCCAACTATTCGTCTTTCTAGAGATTTCAAACAGACTACAACATATGAATGTATATAGACATATTTTAAAATATAAATTCACTCATTTTGCTCCGTATGTAATCATTTATTGAAATCTTCAGAAAGACAAATATTTAGGAACGGAGAGAATAGGATATGATGTCAAGTTTCTTCTCCAAGTATCTATACATAGTCGATGAGGAGAATCAGCTCCCCAAGTCCTTTTCATCGAGCTTGTGGGCTGGCTGGCTGCATGGCAATGCGGCCACATGCAGTTATACTTGGCAAGGTCATATATATTAACTAGATAATTCCCCGCGCGTTGATGCGGAACTATATGCTACCAATAATGTTTTTGAGCATTATTACACTTCATCACAATAAAACATCTAGTGTAATTTTTAGTCAATAAAGAGATATTGTACAAAAAGATATTGAGTGGTGAAGGTTGGCAGAAGTAATGTTATAAGTCGTTCACCTGTTTATGTATTTGAAAAAAAATTTCTCACCAAACACATTTGGCTGAAGAAAAAAGTAATAACATTCCAATAAACAATTTAAGGCGGAAAATATGAGGGCAGCCTCTAGAACACGTTCTCATATATCATCTACACACATACTTGTTGTACTCCAAAGAGTTACAATTATACAGAAAGCACAAATATGTAAGAGTAGGGATATATTTTTAATTGTCAACCAAAATACAATTTCATAATATTAAAAAAGGTCGTTCAACTCTCTGGCGCTCAATCATCGCTACTTGTGAGCACACTTGGTCTATACATATAGTAAAAGAACAATATTCGCTGCAAATGCATACCTGAATTGAAAAAAAAATATACTTCATGATTATGAAGCACAATAAGAAAACTTGTTGACAAACATCCGATTGATGAGATAATAATAATTAGGTGATCAGTCCAAAAACATAAATTGGCCTTTTTCAATCACAAATGTGATACCTCATTAGGTGCCTGAACTCCAAGAGGAACACCAAAGAATAATCATAAATTTAGGACAAGCTCAGTCTGCATATTCAACCAACTTCTTGGGTTCTTGTTTTCATGTTGCTCCTAGCTTCTGCTGCATGATAAGTGCTGAGGTGGCGACGGTTGTTGATAATCAACAAATTCCCCTGTCAAGAAGATTCAAACGGCATAGACCCACTTCCATTCGCTTCCCGGCACTGGCAAACGTCACAATGCCAGAATAGAGGTGGAGCCAGGAGGACTTATTTAGTAGAGACGCCGTCGTTGCTATCTCAACTCCTCCCCCTTGTACCAAAACCAAACAATTTGCCCCACCCAAACCAGATGGTAGCTAGCTCCCCCCTCCCCCCCCCCCACACACACACACGCACACACATCCATGTTTCTCCAAGAGGGTGCCACAGCCGAGTGGAACACCGATCCGACTAGCAGGAATGGAGGAGCCAAAACCCTAACCTTCGCCTCTCTCATATGCATCCCTGCCACTATCACAATTAGGTGATTAAGTTTACATTTAAGAAGCAAAATTCAGGTACACACATCAACATGAAGAAGCAAAATTCAGACACACACATCGCGCCGTCCCGCTCCGACGAGGCCGAGCTCCAGACCTCTCCCCTGCCCACTCGGCGAGGTGAAGCTCGGTTTGGTCGGGAAGTCAAGCGCCAGACCTCGCTGTGTCCCCCAGATGCTTTGCATCAACACCCCAGTGCCGCAGGGCATCTTCACGACGAGCCCCACAACCTCCTCCTACCTCCCGTCATCACCCTGCTAGCTCCGGCAGCAGCCGCCACGCACCAAGCCATCGAAACCCGAGCTCCTCTGCCACCCCTGCATCGACTACAAGCTCCTGGTGAGCTCCGCCTTCCATTTCTCCCGCTCTCATGAGTCTCCTGGCAAGCACCCGTGGCTGGGACGATGATGGTGAGGGCACCAATGCATTCATGACGAGTGTGTTGGTATTGACCAGAGGAGGAAGAAGAGTGGGAGTGAGAATGATGGGTAGGCCCTACACCAGCCTCATATTTGAATCAAACGTTGTGAGTTCTTGCATGCCACATCATCATATATGGAGGGACCCAGCTGTCAGTTTTTCCGTCAAACAACTTTTATCAACTGATCAGCGTTTTTTGCAAACTGTCATCACAAAGATGGTGGTCTTTTGAAAAAAAAAATCTGAATGGTAGGGGTTTTCGGAATTAGGGTCCCCAATTGTGGTGGGTTTTTGCAATTTACACCCATGTAAGCCCTCCCTTTTTTCTTTCAAAAATTGGTTCAAAGTTGGGGAGGGGGGCATTGGCCCCCTCATATTGACACATTGCTCTGCCTCTGCATTGCCTTCACCATGGCCACTGCGGCATCCTCCTCGGTGACCTGCCGCCTCATATATATGTAAGAGATCGCGGCCGAGCATGACCTTCACCATAGCCACTGCGTCATCCTCCTCAGTCACCTGCACAAGGCCTGCCCGGCACGCCGGCTAAGTGGCTGCTGCGGCACTATGGCAGGGTAGCCGGCGGGCGGCAGGGTGGCGGGGTGGCCAGAGGGCGGTTAAGCAGGGAAGATACTCCGCGTTGGAGTAGCACCGTGTACAAGACCGGGCTCGCCAGATGACCCTGAGACAGAAAGTATTGGCTAATTAGTAAATCCAGAGATCGGGCTCAGTTTATATATAACCTACAAATAACTAAAGCAGCCCATATTAGAACTGTTGTCACGTACCGCCATGTCCACGCTGGAGATCAGGCTCTGATCGCGTGCGCCCGAGCGATGTCGTCCAAGTTAGTGCCGGCACCGTGATCCTACCGCCGAGCCCAAGCTCAGGGTCAGGCTCCTCGCTGGACGAAGCGGCGAGGATGCTTAGGTGCGAACTGCTGATCATAGTCGGTGCTCCGAGGCCCGCCGAGCCCTTAATATGGACGGCAGCAACCCAACACAGCCCACCCAAAAACACTTGCAACATCTCCTTCCTGCTCTACTACCACTACCACTACCATTTGTCTGCTACTGGACGGTCAGCTACAACATTTGTCTGCTTCTGGCAACAACTTGGTTGGACCCTTACCATCAAGCTCGCTAAGTTGTAAGAGCCTAGTAAGGGTTCGACTTGAACGAAATAACCTTGAAGGAGATATCATCGGGATGGGAGCTTATCCAAATCTTCTCTATATTGATGTCAATTCAAATAAATTGTTCGGCAGATTATCTCATCTTTGGGGTGAGTGCTACAAACTTACTGTGTTACATGCATCAAACAACAATATAACTAGAGTAATACCATCATGTATAGGGAAATTAACTCAGCTGGGGATACTTGATGTTTCATCAAACAAGCTTGAAGGACAGATTCCAAGAGAAATCAGCAAGGTAACGATGTTGCTTAACCTGAGCCTTTCTGGTAACTTGCTCCAGGGAAATATGCCACAAGAAATTGGATCACTTAACAACTTGGAGTATCTAGATTTGTCATCAAACAACCTAACTGGGCAAATACCAAGATCAATTGAGCACTGCCTAAAGATTCACTTTCTAAAGTTGAGCCACAATCACCTAAATGGTACATTTCCTAGCGAACTTGGGATGTTAGTAAACCTACAAGATATGTTAGTAAACATCGTCACCGCGGTGGTTTCCGTGGTCATCGTGGTGGCCGAGGCGGTCGAGGTGGCCGCTATCGTCCACGTCAGCATTCTGTGGTTGTTGACCAGACGGCTGTTGGCGGGGCTACTGAGGAGCCTGGGTTGTCTAGCCAGGCTATGGAGGTGGTGACGGCACTGGCTGATGTGGAGGTTCCTGGGAATGTTGAGGTCGGGTATATGTCGGTGGAGGCTTCTGACAGGACTGATCTGGACAGGGCGGCCAAGTGGGCGCGCAAGAAGGAAAGAATGTTGTGCTACCGCTGTGGCGAAAAGGGCCATTTCATTGCTGAGTGTGTGGCAGTTTTATGCGATACATGTGGGAAACCAGCCCATGACTCGGGGGCATGTCCGCTTTTGAGGGAGCAGGTACCGACTCTTATGATGCATGGAGTGTACTGTGCCGAGCTCACGTTTTTTGAGTCTCCGACCGAGAGGGAGGTTCCTGATGAGGCTCAGAGTGTGACCACTAGGGTTGTCAAAGTGACCAAAGGAGAAGTCTCTGAGACCCAGATTGTGCAGCGGCTCCGGGAGCTTGCGCCAGGAGACTTCCACTGGGAGCTTGTCAGTCTCGAGGCAAATTTGTTTAGGGTTGAGTTCCCGACAGTGAAGGATTAGCAGAGGCTGCTGAGTTTTGGGATGTGCAAAGTGCCAGGCACTGAGGGCATCCTTGAGTTCCAAGAGTGGAAGTTGATAGAGCCTCAGGGTAAACCTCTTACCCAAGCCTGGTTGCGTTTTTCGGAAGCTCCTTCGAAGCCTATGCAGGATGCTAGGGTCGTTGCTAGCTTGGGCATCATGGTGGGAAAGCCTGAGCGAGTAGATATGGCCTTTACTAGAGCTCATGGGGTTGCTCGCCTACTGGTTAGTATTTTGGATATTGAGTTTGTGCCTGATGTGGTCAAGTGGGCATATCGAGGCCAGATTTACAACCTTGAGATTGAGTTTGAGGATGAGAGCCTATTTGCTGAGGCACCTACCGTGACTGACGTTGATATGCACGAGGGTGATGACGATGCGGGAGTTAAGGAGACTCCGGTCGCTGATCCTGGACGACAGATGTCCGAGGGACCGGGGTCTGTTGCTCAGACGACCGGGGATGGGACGGCGCCTCCTTCCTCGGTGCCGTCGACCACTCTGAGATTTGGGTCTATCGAGCCTGCTACTGCACCTCCGAGACTATGGAGCGAGCGGGTGGAGTCTTTTGAGGATTTTGAGCACTCTTTACCTGCGTTGGACTTTGAGGGCCCGGGCATGAAGGGTTCTTGCGCGGAGGGGAGTCCGGAGCTAGTGTTCTCGCCTCCCTCGGATACTGTTGAGACGACGGAACTGCAGGTGGTGGTTCCGAGCTCTGAAGGGGGGTCGAGGCAGGTGGCCTCGACGCCTTCTTCTCCTCTCGCTCAGGTCGGGGCTACCGTGATGGAGGCTTTATCTTCGGGGGGGGGAGGGGGCAGGTGGCCTCGGCGCCTTCTTCACCTATCCCTGGGCCGGGACTGTAGGTGGCAGGTCCGGTCTTTGGAGGGGGCTCGGGGCGGGTGGCCTCGGAGCCCTCTTCACCTTCCGCGCCTAGGGTGGCCGCCCTACCGTTGGCGCCGGCGAGCACTCTTGGCCAGCGGCCTGGGGTGGATGGGGAGCGTGGTCAGGCGGCCCATGGTACCCCATCAACTTACTCGGCGCCTTCTTCCGGTCGTGGAGACCGGTTGAGTGTTCGGGGGTGACAAGAGGTCACTCCCCGGGCAACTTCACTCGGGAGGAGGTGATAACGTTCGACGGGATTCCGGACCAGGCGTCTGAGGGCCGACGGTTGAGCTGCCGTCTTCAGGGCCATCCGGAGTTGGACGACATGCAGCAGCGGTGCGCCATGAGGGTGGCCAAGCTTCGTGATGTCCAGGTCACTACTGGTATGTCGGTTAATACTTCTAATTCCATCTTGCATTTTTCGAACGATGAGATTGTTGATAATGCAAACCAATTAGGGATTTCACTAGGTAGTAATGAGGGTGAAATTTCTAATTCCATAAATGATTTGCTGGATCTAGAGGCCGAGAGGGCTTTAGATATGATTCGTAACTTAGCTGCCGTCAAACCCATGAATGACTCCGAGATTGATGCTTTGGGGGTCCGGGTGCTGGATGATTTTTGTGCCAATCTCGCTAATCCCCTCCCGGAGCCGGAAGAGGAGGATGAGAGTGTCGAGATTGATGTAGTAAGACCTCCAAAAACTGGGAGTGAGGACCGGGTGGACATGAGTGTTGGAAATATGCTCTAGAGGCAATAACAAATTAGTTATTATTATATTTCCTTGTTCATGATAATCGTTTATTATCCATGCTATAATTGTATTGATAGGAAACTCAGATACATGTGTGGATACATAGACAACACCATGTCCCTAGTAAGCCTCTAGTTGACTAGCTCATTGATCAATAGATGGTTATGGTTTCCTGACCATGGACATTGGATGTCGTTGATAACGGGATCACATCATTAGGAGAATCATGTGATGGACAAGACCCAATCCTAAGCCTAGCACAAAGATCGTGTAGTTCGTATGCTAAAGCTTTTCTAATGTCAAGTATCATTTCCTTAGACCATGAGATTGTGCAACTCCTGGATACCGTAGGAATGATTCGGGTGTGCCAAACGTCACAACGTAACTGGGTGGCTATAAAGGTACACTACGGGTATCTCCGAAAGTGTCTGTTGGGTTGGCGCGAATCGAGACTGGGATTTGTCACTCCGTGTGACGGAGAGGCATCTCTGGGCCCACTCGGTAGGACATCATCATATGCGCAATGTGACCAAGGAGTTGATCATGGGATGATGTGTTACGGAACGAGTAAAGAGACTTGCCGGTAACGAGATTGAACAAGGTATCGGATACCGACGATCGAATCTCGGGCAAGTACAATACCGCTAGACAAAGGGAATTGAATACGGGATTGATTAAATCCTCGACATCGTGGTTCATCCGATGAGATCATCGTGGAACATGTGGGAGCCAACATGGGTATCCAGATCCCGCTATAGGTTATTGGCCGGAGAGTTGTCTCGGTCATGTCTGCATGGTTCCCGAACCCGTAGGGTCTACACACTTAAGGTTCGGTGACGCTAGAGTTGTTATGGGAAATAGTATATGGTTACCGAAGGTTGTTCGGAGTCCCGGATGAGATCCCGGACATGACGAGGAGCTCCAGAATGGTCCGGAGGTGAAGATCGGTATATTGGACGAAGGGTATTGGAGTCCGGAATTGTTCCGGGGGTACCAGGTGATGACCAGCGTGTCCGAAAGGGGTTTCGGAGGCCCCAGCAAGCGTTGGGGGGCCTTATCGGCCAAGGGGAGGGGGCACATCAGCCCACTAAGGGGCTGAGCGCCCCTGCCACCCCATCTCACGTAACCAGGAGAGGTGGGGGCGCTATCCCTAGGGCAGCCGCCCCTCCCGGCTTGGGGGGCAAGTTTCTTAAGGAGTGGGGGCGCCCAAACCCATCTAGGGTTTCCCCTGTGGCCGCCGCCCCTCCCCTAGGGAACCCTAGGGCGTCTCCCCCTCCTCCCTTCCCCCTATATATAGTGAGGGAGAGAGAGGGCAGCCGCACCCTTCCCCTGGCGCAGCCCTCTCCCTCTTCCAACACCTCGTCCTCCTCCGTAGTGCTTGGCGAAGCCCTGCCGGAGAACCACGAGCTCCATCACCACCATGCCGTCGTGCTGTCGGAGTTTTCCCTCAACTTCTCCTCTCCCCTTGCTGGATCAAGAAGGAGGAGACGTCCCCGGGCTGTACGTGTGTTGAACGCGGAGGTGCCGTCCGTTCGGCACTAGGATCATCGGTGATTTGGATCACGACGAGTACGACTCCATCAACCCCGTTCACTTGAATGCTTCCGCTTAGCGATCTACAAGGGTATGTAGATGCACTCTCCTTCCCCTCGTTGCTAGATTACTCCATAGATTGATCTTGGTGATGCGTAGAAAATTTTGAATTTCCGCTACGTTCCCCAACAGTGGCATCATGAGCTAGGTCTATGCGTAGTTTCTATGCACGAGTAGAACACAAAGTAGTTGTGGGCGTCGATTTTGTCAATTTACTTGCCGTTACTAGTCTTATCTTGATTCGGCGGCATTGTGGGATGAAGCGGCCCGGACCAACCTTACACGTACGCTTACGTGAGACCGGTTCCACCGACTGACATGCACTAGTTGCATAAGGTGGCTGGCGGGTGTCTATCTCTCCCACTTTAGTCAGATCGGATTCGATGAACAGGGTCCTTATGAAGGGTAAATAGAAATTGGCAATTCACGTTGTGGTTTTGGCGTAGGTAAGAAACGTTCTTGCTAGCAACCTATAGCAGCCACGTAAAAACTTGCAACAATAATTAGAGGACGTCTAACTTGCTTTTGCAGCATGTGTTTTGTGATGTGATGTGGCCAAAGGATGTGATGAATGATATATGTGATGTATGAGATGATCATGTTCTTGTAATAGGAATCACGACTTGCATGTCGATGAGTATGACAACCGGCATGAGCCATAGGAGTTGTCTTAATTTATTTATGACCTGCGTGTCAACATAAACGTCATGTAATTACTTTACTTTATAGCTAACCGTTAGCTGTAGTAGTAGAAGTAATAGTTGGCGAGACAACTTCATGAAGACACGATGATGGAGATCATGATGATGGAGATCATGGTGTCATGCCGGTGACGATGATGATGATGGAGCCCCGAAGATGGAGATCAAAAGGAGCAAAGTGATGATGGCCATATCATGTCACTATTTGATTGCATGTGATGTTTATCATGTTTTTACATCTTATTTGCTTAGAACGACGGTAGCTTAAATAAGATGATCCCTCACTAAAATTTCAAGAAAAGTGTTCTCCCTAACTGTGCACCGTTGCGAAGGTTCGTCGTTTCGAAGCACCACGTGATGATCGGGTGTGATAGATTCTTACGTTCGAATACAACGGGTGTTGACGAGCCTAGCATGTACAGACATGGCCTCGGAACACATGCAAAACACTTAGGTTAACTTGACGAGCCTAGCATGTACAGACATGGCCTCGGAACACGGAGGACCGAAAGGTCGAACATGAGTCGTATAGAAGATGTGATCAACATGAGATGTTCACCGATGATGACTAGTCCGTCTCACGTGATGATCGGACATGGCCTAGTTGATTCGGATCATGTATCACTTAGATGACTAGAGGGATGTCTATCTGAGTGGGAGTTCATGAAATAATCAGATGAACTCAGTTATCATGAACATAGTCAAAAGGACTTTGCAAATTATGTCATAGCTTACGCTTTAGTTCTACTGTTTTAAATACGTTCTTAGAGAAAATTTAGTTGAAAGTTGATAGTAGCAATTATGCGGACTGGATCCATAAACTAAGGATTGTCCTCATTGCTGCGCAGAAGGATTATGTCCTTAATGCACCGCTCAGTGAGCTGAACCTCAAGCGTCGGTTGTGGATGTTGCGAACATCTGACATACACGTTTTGATGACTACATGATAGTTTAGTGCGTAATGCTAAATGGTTTAGAATTGAGGCACCAAAGACGTTTTTGAAACATCGCAGAACATATAAGATGTTCCAAGGACTGAAATTGGGATTTCAGGATAGTGCCCGCGTCAAGAGGTATGAGACCTCTGACAAGTTTCCTAAGCCTGTAAACTAAGGAGAAAAGCTCAATCGTTGAGCATGTGCTCAGATTGTATGAGTGCTACAATCGCTTGAATCGAGTGGGAGTTAATCTTCCAGATGAGATAGTGATGGTTCTCCAAAGTCACTGTCACCAAGCTACTGAAGCTTCGTGATGAACTATAACATATCAGGGATAGATATGATCCTTGAGCTATTCGCGACACCGCGAAAGTAGAAATCAAAAAGGAGCATCAAGTGTTGATGGTTAGTAAAACCACTAGTTTCAAGAAGGGCAAGGGCAAGAAAGGGATACTTCATGAAACGACAAATCAGTTGCCGTTCTAGTAAAGAAACCCAAAGTTGAACCCAAGCCCGAGACTAAGTGCTTCTTTAATAAGGGGAACAGTCACTGAAGCAGAACCACCCTAGATACTTGGTAGATGAGAAGGCTGACAAGGTTGACAGAAGTATGTATTGGACATACATTATAAATGTGTACTCTACTAGTACTCCCAGTAGAAGAAGGGTATTAGATACCGGTTCGGTTTGCTAAGTGTTAGTAACTCGAAATAAAAGGCTACAGAATAAACGGAGACTAGCTAAAGGTGAGACGACGATATGTGTTGGAAGAGTTTCCAAGGTTGATGTGATCAAACATCGCACGCCCCGTCTGCCATCGGGATTGGTGTTTGCGTTGAGCATAGACATGATTGGATTATGTTTATCGCAATACGATTATTCATTTAAGGAGAATAATGGTTACTCTGTTTATTTGAATAATACCTTCAATGGTCTTGCACCTTAAATAAATGGTTTATTGAATCCCACTCGTAGTGATACACATGTTCATGCCAAAAGATATAAGATAGTAATGATAGTACCACATACTTGTGGCACTGCAATTTTAGTCACAATGGTATAAAACGCATGAAGAAGCTCCATGTTGATGGATCTTTGGACTCGCTTGATTTTGAATCACTTGAGACATGCAAATCATACCACATGAGCAAGATGACTGAAAGGCCTCGTTTTCAGTAAGATGGAACAAGAAAGCAACTTGTTGGAAGTAACACATCTTGATGTGTGCAGTCCAATGAGTGCTGAGGCATGTAGTGGATATCGTTATATTCTTACATCACAGATGATTTGAGTAGATGCTAAGTATATTTACTTGATGAATCACGAGTCTGAAATATTGAAAGGTTCAAGTAATTTCAGGGTGAAGTTGAAAGATCGTCGTGACAAGAGGATAAAATATCTATGATATGATCATAGAGATGAATATCTGAATTACGAGTTTGGCACAGAATTAAGACATTGTGGAAATTGTTTCACAACTAATACAGCCTGGAACACCAAAGTGTGATGGTGTGTCCGAACATCATAACTGCACCCTATTGGATATGATGCATACCATGATGTCTCTTATCGAATTACTAGGCATTAGAGACAACCACATTCACTTTAAATAGGGCACCACGTAATTCCGATGAGATGACACTGTATGAACTATGGTTTAGAGAAAACTAAGTTGTCATTTCTTAAAAGTTTGGGGCTGCGACGCTTATGTGAAAAAGTTTCAGGCTGATAAGCTCGAACCCAAAGCGGATAAATGCATCTTCATAGGACACCCAAAACAGTTGGGTATACCTCCTGTCTCAGATCCGAAAGCAATAGGGATTGTTTCTCGAATCAGGTCCTTTCTCGAGGAAAAGTTTCTTTTGAAAGAATTGAGTGGGAGGAAGATATAACTTGATAAGGTTGTTGAACCTTTACTTCAACCAAGAGTAGCGCAGCACAGGAAAAATGTTTCTGTGGCACCTGCCTCAGTTGAAGAGAAAGCTAATGATGATGATCATGGAGCTTCAGATCGAGTTACTATAGAACCTCATAGGTTGACAAGGGTGTGTACAACTTCTAAGTGGTAACCCTGTCTTAAAGATCACGTTGTTGGACAACGATGAACCTATGAGCTATGGAGAAGTGATGGTGGGCCCGGATTCCGAAAATTGGCTTGAGACCATAAAATCCGAGAGAGGATCCATGTATGAAAACAAAGTGTAGACTTTGGAAGAACTACTTGATGGTCGTAAGGCTGTTAGGTACATGTGGATTTTAAGAAGAAGACGGACGTGGACGGTAATGTTATCATCTATGAAGCTCGACTTGTGGCGAAGAGTTTTTCACAAGTTCAAGCAGTTGACTACGATGAGATTTTCTCACCCGTAGCGATGCTTAAGCCCGTCGGAATCATGTTAGCATAAGCTGCATTTATGAAATCTGGCAGATGGATGTCAAAACAAGTTTCCTTACCAGTTTTTGTAAGGAAAGGTTGTATGTGATACAATCAGAAAGGTTTTGTCGATCCTAAGGATGTTAAAAGGTATGCTAGCTCCAGCGATCATTCCATGGACTAGAGCAAGCATCTCGGAGTCGGAATATACACTTTGATGAAGTAATCAAAGTTTATGGGTTTATACAAAGTTTGTTGGAAACTTGTATTTACAATAAAGTGAGTGGGAGCACTACAACATTTTTGATAAGTATATGTGGATGACATATTGTTGATCCGAAATGATGTAGAACTTCTGGAAAGCATATAGGGTTATTTGAAAAGTGTTTTTTCAATGGAAAACCTTGATTAAGCTGCTTGAACATTGAGCATCAAGATCTATAAGGATAGATCAAAAACGCTTAATGGTACTTTCAAATGAGCACATACCTTGACATGATCTTGAAGGTGTTCAAGATGGATCAACCAAAGAAGGAGTTCTTGCCTGAGTTGTAAGGTATGAAGTTAAGACTTAAAGCTCGACCATGGTAGGAGAGAGAGGAAGGACGAAGGTCGTCCCCTATGCTTTTGTCATAGGCTCTATACGGTATGCCATGCTGAGTACCGCACCTGATGTGTGCCTTGCCACATGTCTGGCAAGAGGGTACAAAGGTGATCTAGGAGTAGATCACCAGATAGCGGTCAAAATTATCCTTAGAGGAATAAGGATATGTTTCTCGGTTATGGAGGTGATAAAGAGTTCGACATAAAGAGTTACGTCGATGCAAGCTTAACACCTATCCGGATAGCTCTGAGTAGAGATACCGGATACGTATAATGGACCAACAATTTAGAATAGCTCCAAGTAGAACAGTTATTTGAAATGGCTCCAAATATAGCATAGAGATTTGTGAAGTACATACGGATCTGAATGTTGCAGACCCGTTGACTAAAACCTCTCTCACAAGCAACATGATCAAACCTAGAACTCATTGAGTGTTAATCACATAGTGATGTGAACTAGATTATTGACTCTAGTGAACTCTTTGGATGTTGGTCACATGGCGATGTGACCTGTGAGTGTTAATCACATGGCGATGTGAACTAGATTATTGACTCTAGTGCAAGTGGGAGACTGTTGGAAATATGCTCTAGAGGCAATAACAAATTAGTTATTATTATATTTCCTTGTTCATGATAATCGTTTATTATCCATGCTATAATTGTATTGATAGGAAACTCAGATACATGTCTGGATTCATAGACAACACCATGTCCCTAGTAAGCCTCTAGTTGACTAGCTCGTTGATCAATAGATGGTTACGGTTTCCTGACCATGGACATTGGATGTCGTTGATAACGGGATCACATCATTAGGAGAATCATGTGATGGACACGACCCAATCCTAAGCCTAGAACAAAGATCATGTAGTTCGTATGCTAAAGCTTTTCTAATGTCAAGTATCATTTCCTTAGATCATGAGATTGTGCAACTCCCGGATACCGTAGGAATGCTTTGGGTGTGCCAAACGTCACAACGTAACTGGGTGGCTATAAAGGTACACTACGGGTATCTCCGAAAGTGTCTGTTGGGTTGGCGCGAATCGAGACTGGGATTTGTCACTCCGTGTGACGGAGAGGTATCTCTGGGCCCACTCGGTAGGACATCATCATATGCGCAATGTGACCAAGGAGTTGATCACGGGATGATGTGTTACGGAACGAGTAAAGAGACTTGCCGGTAACGAGATTGAACAAGGTATCGGATACCGACGATCGAATCTCGGGCAAGTACAATACCGCTAGACAAAGGGAATTGAATACGGGATTGATTAAATCCTCGACATCGTGGCTCATCTGATGAGATCATCATGGAACATGTGGGAGCCAACATGGGTATCCAGATCCTGCTATTGGTTATTGGCCGGAGAGTTGTCTCGGTCATGTCTGCATGGTTCCCGAACCCGTAGGGTCTAAACACTTAAGGTTTGGTGACGCTAGAGTTGTTATGGGAAATAGTATGTGGTTACCGAAGGTTGTTCGGAGTCCCGGATGAGATCCCGGACATGACGAGGAGCTCCAGAATGGTCCGGAGGTGAAGATCGGTATATTGGACGAAGGGTATTGGAGTCCGGAATTGTTCCGGGGGTACCAGGTGATGACCAGCGTGTCCGAAAGGGGTTTCGGAGGCCCCGGCAAGCGTTGGGGGGCCTTATGGGCCAAGGGGAGAGGGCACATCAGCCCACTAAGGGGCTGAGCGCCCCTCCCACCCCATCTCACGTAACCAGGAGAGGTGGGGGCGCCATCCCTAGGGCAGCCGCCCCTCCCGGCTTGGGGGGCAAGTTTCCTAAGGGATGGGGGCACCCAAACCCATCTAGGGTTTCCCCTGTGGCCGCCGCCCCTCCCCTAGGGAACCCTAGGGCGCCTCCCCCTCCTCCCTTCCCCCTATATATAGTGAGGGAGAGAGAGGGCAGCCGCACCCTTCCCCTGGCGCAGCCCTCTCCCTCCTCCAACACCTCGTCCTCCTCCGTAGTGCTTGGCGAAGCCCTGTCGGAGAACCACGAGCTCCATCACCACCATGCCGTCGTGCTGTCGGAGTTTTCCCTCAACTTCTCCTCTCCCCTTGCTGGATCAAGAAGGAGGAGACGTCCCCGGGCTGTATGTGTGTTGAACGCGGAGGTGCCGTCCGTTCGGCACTAGGATCATCGGTGATTTGGATCACGACGAGTACGACTCCATCAACCCCGTTCACTTGAATGCTTCCGCTTAGCGATCTACAAGGGTATGTAGATGCACTCACCTTCCCCTCGTTGCTAGATTACTCCATAGATTGATCTTGGTGATGCATAGAAAATTTTGAATTTCCGCTACGTTCCCCAACAACGAGGACCAGCCCTAAGCGCAAATGGAAGCGCAAGATTTACCCGACGTCCGCGGTACGTAGGAGTGCTAGGATCCGCATGGCTAAAAAATTCCGTGATGAGTTATGAGAGGAATCTTTTGAAATAGCAGAGGTCTTAAGGACTTGGCTAAAAGAAGGTTTCTTGCAGAAGCATCCATCGAGCATAGATTGGAATTTATTGCGTTGTCAGAAACTGGTAGAGAAAATTTCTCACCACAATTTCTCAATACTTTATCGGGTGGTATTGAGTTTGACTGGCACTGTCTGCCACCGAGAGGAAGATCGGGAGGGATCTTACTTGGTGTTAGATGCGAGCCTCTCGAAGTTCGAAGTTTGGTCATGGGAGATTTTGCTTTTAAGTTCTGGGTGAGGTCTAAGGTTAATGGATTTGACTGGGCTCTGGTGGCGGTGTACAGTGCCGCACAGTCAGAATTCAAACCAGATTTCTTGGCCGACCTTGTTAGAGTTTGCGGGTCTGAGCAGCTCCCAATCCTGGTTGGGGGAGACTTTAATATTATTAGGAGGCGTGATGAGAAGAACAATGATAATTTTGACGGGAGATGGTCGTTCATGTTCAACACTATTATTGAAAGCTTGGATCTGAGAGAGATTGAGCTTTCAGGTAGGAAGTTCACATGGGCTAACGCCATGCCAAATCCAACATTTGAAAAGTTGGATCGGGTACTTGCAAGTGTCGAATGGGAACAGAAGTTTCCCTTTGTAACAGTTCGGGCTCTCTCTCGTGGGATTTCTGATCACACGCCTCTTTTTCTTGACTCTGGTGGGGCTTCCTACACGGGCAACAAGAATTTGTTCTCGTTCGAGCTTGCGTGGTTCGAAAGAGAAGGCTTCCTGGATCTCGTACCAGAGAGTGGGCTAAGGATGTAGGCGGTAGGAATGCGCTTGAGCGCTGGCAGAATAAGATTAGGCACCTGAGAAGTTTCCTACGTGGGTGGGCTAAACATCTTAGTGGGATTTATAAGGTTGAAAAGGAACAGCTCCTTGCCCTTATTCGGTCCTTAGATGTAAAAGCAGAAACCACGGTTTTGCCAGCCGCCGAGCTTCATACCAAGCTTGACGCTGAGATGAGGCTGAAAGAACTCCTTCGTGAAGAAGAATTAAAGTGGGAACTGCGGGCCAAGGTACGAAGAGTGGTCCAGGGGGACGCGAACACTCAATTCTTCCACATGATAGCCAACGGCAAGCATAGGAAGAAGAGAATCTTCCAGCTTGAACAAGATGAGGGTACGATTATCGGCCAGGAAAACTTAAAGCTTTACATTACTGAGTACTACAAACAATTGTTTGGACCACCAGAGGAGAACTGTGTGTATCTGGATGAGTCTAGGGTTGAAGATGTACCTCAACTTACCACTGTTGAGAACGACATTTTAACCGCTCCTTTTTCGGAAAAGGAGGTATTCGAGGCCATCTCCCAGATGAAAAATAATAAGGCACCCGGTCCGGATGGTTTCCTGGCTGAGTTTTATAAGAAGTGCTGGCATATTATTAAAGGGGACCTGTTGCCGATGTTCCATGATTTGTTCTCGGGACACTTGCAACTTTTTCAGCTTAACTTTGGTACAATAACCCTGCTTCCTAAGAAAACAGAGGCCGTGAGAATCGAGCAATTCAGGCCTATCTGTCTTCTGAATGTCAGTTTCAAAATTTTTACCAAGGTCGGGACGATTAGGCTCACACAGATCGCGCATGCCATGGTGCAGCCTACTCAAACCGCTTTCATGCCGGACAGGAACATCCTGGAAGGGGTTGTGGTCCTTCATGAAACGCTCCATGAGATTCACACGAAAAAACTTGACGGAGTTATTTTCAAGGTGGATTTCGAGATGGCGTATGATAAAGTCAAATGGCCGTTCCTTCAACAGGCCTTACGCATGAAGGGCTTTGATGAAGCTTGGGGACGCCAGGTGGAATTATTCACGCAAAAAGGGAGTGTTGGCATTAAAGTGAATGACGATATAGGTCATTATTTCCAAACGCATAAGGGTCTGAGACAAGGTGATCCTATGTCTCCCATTTTGTTCAATATTGTGGTTGATATGTTGGCGATCCTGATAGGGAGGGCGAAGGAGGCCGGTCAGGTGGGTGGCTTGGTGCCTCATCTAGTTGATGGTGGTGTGTCAATCCTGCAATACGCTGATGATACAATCATCTTTATGGAACATGATTTGGCAAAAGAAAGAAATATGAAGTTGGTGTTATGCTTATTCGAACAATTGACTCGATTAAAGATTATTTTTTATAAAAGTGAGCTATTCTGCTTTGGTAGAGCCAAAGACGAACAAGAGGCTTATAGACAATTGGTTGTGAATTGGGGGCTTTGCCTTTTATGTATCTAGGTATTCCCATTCACCATCGTAAGCTAACAAACAGAGAGTGGAAGTGCATTGAGGATCGGTTTGAGAAGAAACTGAGTTGCTGGAAAGGAAAACTCATGTCTTATGGAGGCCGATTGATTCTTATTAATTCGGTGCTCACGAGTATGCCTATGTTCCTCCTTTCCTTCTTTGAGGTCCCAGTTGGGGTTAGGAAAAGACTGGACTTCTATCGATCCCGATTTTTCTGGCAGAGTGATGAACTTAAGAGAAAATACCGACTTACCAAATGGGATATTATCTGTCGACCAAAGGACCAAGGGGGGCCTTGGTATTGAGAATCTCGAAGTCAAGAACAGATGTCTTCTCAGTAAGTGGCTGTTTAAGTTGTCAGTTGAGATAGAGGCAACGTGGGCATAGATTTTACGTAGTAAATATCTGCAGTCCAAAACCTTGTCCCAGGTCACTCTGAGACCAACTATTTCGCCGTTCTGGAAGGGGCTTATGAGAATCAAAGCTACCTTCTTTAACAGAACTAAGTTTATTGTCGGTAATGGCAACAATACTCGATTCTGGGAGGATACGTGGCTTGGGGACGTGCCTTTGGCAACCCAGTATCCGTCCCTATATCGTATTGTTCAGCGTCGTGAGGCTCTTGTTGCCACGGTTATGCAGTCCATTCCACTCAATATTCAGTTTAGGAGGGTGCTTGTGGGCGATCGATGGGAAGCATGGCTTCACTTGGTGCGTAGACTGATGGAGGTTCAGTTAGCTCCTCAGCCCGATCAGTTGTGTTGGAAGCTTACTACATTTGGGGAGTTCACAGATAAATCAATGTATATCGATATCATTAACTCTAGTGTTATTCCTAGTTCCAAACATGTTTGGAAAGTCAAAGTTCCTTTGAAGATTAAAGTGTTTATGTGGTTTGTCCATAAACAAGTAATTTTAACAAAGGATAATTTGGTTAAGCGCAACTGGACAGGTTCTACTAGGTGTAGTTTCTGTGATCGGGACAAGACTATCAAGCACCTCTTTTTTGACTGCCCGTTGGCAAGAGTTTTGTGGCGCTCTGTGCAAATTGCCTTTAACATTACTCCTCCGACTTCGGTCAACACGTTATTCGGGACATGGCTTGCTGGGATGGAGTCCGAAACAACTAGACACATTCGTGTAGGAGTTTGTGCGTTGTTATGGGCAATTTGGAACTGCAGAAATGATTTGGCTTTTAACAGAACAACAACTATTCATTTTTTGCAGGTTTTATTCCGGGCTACTGCGCTGATCCGTATGTGGTCCTTACTCCGACGGAGGCCAGGGAGCGTTTGGTTACTGGATCTGTCCGGTGGGAGATGGTAGCGCGGGATATCTTCAACCGGTTTGGATGGCGGTCATGTAATAGGATAGGCGATTAGTTTACCTATCTTCTCTCTTGCCAGCCGGTTGTGGCTTGTTGGGCATTTTGTTTTGGCGTTGAGGCTCTGTGTGAGCTAGCCGTTCTTTTTGTTTCCATACTTTAAGACCTTGTTGAACCTTATTTACTTTTTAATAAATGTGGCCGTATGCATCGTTCTGATGCAGAGGCCGGGGAGTCCCCCCTTTTCGGAAAAAAAGTGACAATTCAATTGTTGGATCTATTCCAAGTCTGTTAGGCGGTCTTGGTATGCTTGAAGCCTTGAATCTTTCTCACAATGCACTGAACGACAGCATTCCACCATCATTTCGAAGCATGACCAGTCTCCTATCCATGGATGTGTCATACAACAGACTAGAAAGGTCAGTGCCACATACTAGGTTTTTCGAAGAAGCTCCAATCAAATGGTTCAGGAATAATAAGAAATTGTGTGGTGTTGTGAAAGGTTTGCCCCCTTGTGACCTTCCTTGAAGTAGTAAACAAGGGAAAAAGTCTGATGCTAGTTTACTAGTTATTATACCAGTTGTTATATCTTTTGTGTTTGTCATTACACTAGTAACATGGCGTTGCAAAAGGAAGACAAATAAGATAGAAACAAGAAATGAAGTACAACAGACCATGATGTTCGCCATCTGGAACTTCGATGGGGAAGATGTGTACAAGAAAATTGTTGATGCCACAAACAATTTCAGCAATGCTTTTTGCATCGGATCTGGAGGGAATGGATCTGTCTATAGGGCTCAGTTACCAACAGGTGAACTATTTGCAGTGAAGAAGATCCATGTGGCAGAAGACGATGAGCAGTTTAACCGTGAAATACACTCATTGGTGAACATTCAACATCGCAACATTGCAAAGTTATTTGGTTACTGCTCTGCAACTCAGGGAAGATTCCTTGTATATGAATACATGGACAGAGGGAGCTTAGCAGCAGCTTTAAATTGTCTTGGAACTGCTGTTGAAATGGATTGGGCGAGGAGGTTAAATATTGTAAGGGATATTGCTCATGCTTTGTCATACATGCATCACGATTGCTTTGCACCGATAGTCCACAGAGATATAAAGAGCAGCAATGTTTTGCTTGATCTGGAATTTAAAGCTTGCATCTCGGATTTTGGACTAGCAAAAATACTAGATGCAAATGGATCAAACTGCAGAAATCTTGCCGGGACAAAAGGATATCTTGCACTATGTAAAATTATATCCTTATGTTGGTACTTTTATATAAACATACTACAAGAGTTTTTATTGATCAATGCACTTAGATGATAGAGGTAGAAAAACTGACTCTCGAATGTTGATATTTCTTCAGAGCTTGACTACACAACAAGGACCGAGAAGTGTGATATTTACCGCTTCGGAGTGCTTGTTCTAGAGTTGTTCATGCGACATCACCCAGGTGATTTCTTTTCATCCATTGTTGACAAAACTACTTTTTTTTGAACCGAACCAGTAGGAGCTCTGCCATTTTCCATTAAGAGGAGGGAACAACTGTACATCAGCTGAAGATCAGCTTACAGAGAAGGAGTAACCAAAACAGGCAAGAGGGCCATGAACAACCTTGTCGCCCAACACCTAAGCCTAACCCCCACATGCCTCAACTAAGAGGCGAAAGTCATCACTAGCAAGCCTAGCAACATCAACTGCCGAAGTGCACTTTCCATCGAAGATTCTTCTGTTCCTTTCCAGCCAGATGTTCCAAAGAGCGAAAGATGCCATGGAGAGCGAGTTGTTCCTTGTTTTGTTGGGCTTGAGCTGGAGCAAAGCGCCCCACCAGGAGTTCACCGAGGAGGTAGCCAACGCTATAGCTGTGAGGTCAGCATGAGAAGCGCTCAGCGAAAGCCACACCTGCCTCACATAAGGGCACTGAAAAGAGAGATGTGCTGCCGTTTCAATCACCAAGTCACATAGTTTACACTTTGGATCATGTGGCCATCCGTGCAATAGCAATCTGTCCGCAGTCCAGTTTCTGTTCTGAAGCAGAAGCCAAAGGAAGAACCTTATTTTCCTATCCGTTTTCACCTTCCAAACACTGGCCAGCTCAGGTTGGTGCAAGCGCCCAAGGAACTGTGCGTGGTACGCAGATTTGGCCGAGTACGAACCATCAGCCGACAGATGCCAGGCAATGCTATCTCTGGAGGTTGATAGTTGCACATTTTGGACCTTCTCCCAAAGTCCCAAGAATTGGTGGATTTCCTCGTGAGAGTTCATGCGCATTAATCCTCTCATCCAGCAACCACTGTGCAAGGTGTCTTTAACCAAGCTGTTTTTCTTTAAGGCCAATCTGAACATCAAAGGAGCTACCATAGCCGGGGACTCGCCGTCCAGCCATCTATCCTTCCAAAACTTGGCCGAGCACCCATCCCCGATGGTGATCTTAGTGCAAGCCTGGAAAACTGCCCTATCAGAGTCGTCACAAGGCACCGGAGTCCCCTTCCATGGTCTCTGAACATAGTCCCACTCCATCCACAGCCAGCGCAAGCGAAGAGCTCTACCAAAACATTTTAAGTCCTTGATACCGAGGCCCCCAGTCAACTTCCGAGCACACACTTTTTTCCAGGACACCATGCATTTCCCTCCATGGGCAACCTCTTCGCCAGCCCACAAAAAGCCCCGCCTCAGCTTGTCAATCCTCTTAATGAACCAAGCACTCAGATCAAAGGAGGTAAGGACGTACGTGAGAGTTGCTGTGAGGACAGAATTTACAAGCAAGCACCGTCCCAGCTTGGTCATGAGCTTCCCTTTCCATGGCTGCAATCGCCCAGCAAGTTTATCCAGGGTAGGCTGCAATTCAGCCCGGGTTGGTTTCCTAATACTCAGAGGCAAGCCTAGGTAGGTGCAAGGGAGGTTTCCAGAGATACCCCCAAAGTCAGCCAACAAGCTAGGCATATCAATTTTCTCGCATCTAATGGGGTAAGCGACAGTCTTGAGCAGGTTCGTTTGCAAACCAGAGATGTCACCAAACCTCGAAAGAATGGCCTGCACCCCCACAATGTCCTCTTGCTTAGGATTAATGAACAAAGCTACATCATCAGCATAGAAGCTGACACGCAGACGAGCAGCTCTGTTGCGAATTGGGGAAAGGATGCCCAGATCAGTGGCTTTGGAAAGGAGCTTTTGGAGTGGGTCAAGAGCCAGAATGAACAACATTGGCGACAACGGGTCGCCCTGCCGCAGCCCACGCCTGTGTCTGAAAGGTTTCCCAGGAATTCCATTGAGCAGAACCCTAGAGGAAGAGGTGGCCAAAATCAAGGACACAAGGTCTCTCCATTTTTGCCCAAAGCCATAGGCCCGCAACACCTCAAGCAAGTAGTCCCAATGCACAGAGTCAAAAGCTTTTGCTATATCCAATTTCACGAAGAGCATGGGAGTCCGCTTCACATGTGCCTCCTTAATCACGTTGCGAACAAAGAGGAAATTGTCATTGATGCATCTTTTTTTTATGAAAGCACTCTGGCTGTGGGAGACAATACTATCCAATTCAGGACCCAATCTGTTGGCCAATATCTTGCAAAGAATCTTCGCAATGCTATGCATCAAACTCAAGGGTCTGAAATCCCCAGCAGTAGCAGCCCCGTCCTTCTTTGGGATGAGCACAAGATGGGAAGTGTTCAGCAAATTCCAAGTGTCCCCTTTAAGGTCAAAGATCTGTTCCAACGCCTTCAGCAAATCAATTTTAACTAGATCCCAACATGCTTTGAAGAAATTACCAATGAAACCATCTGGACCAGGCGCCTTTTCGCCATGCAAAGACCATATAGCCACCTTGATCTCCTCCATGGTAACCTGGCAGTCCAGGTGCTGCAGCTGCGGTGTGGGGAGCTCAAGGAAGTTCTCATTCAAGCAGAAACGACGCGGCTGCATATTACCCAGAAGGCCCTGAAAATGATCGAAGAGGATCTTTTCTTTTTCCTTGTGCTCAGATTTTGCCCCCTGCTGCCCCACCAGTGTTGGAATATGGTTTTTACGCCTCCTCCCATTTGCCCTCAAGTGGAACAACTTTGTATTGGCGTCATTGACTTTGATCCCAAGCAATCTGGACTTCTGCCTCCACCTGATTCTCTCAATAGCCGCGAACCCTAGGAGCTTAGTTTTTAAGGAAGCTCTCAGGTTTCTCTCATCAGAGGAGAGATCTCTGTCCTCTTGGGCCACATCAAGTTGAAAAATAACTTCATTGGCAATGTCTTCCTGCAGTCTTCTAGCCTTTCTTTTCTCCTTGTCCCAATTCTTAAGAGCATTGGCCGTCCTGGTGAGCTTTGTGTGAAGGACCCTGATTGCGTCTTGGGAGTGAACATGCTTGTTCCAGGCCTGAGAGACGATCTGAGGGAACTCTTCCGATTTAAGCCAAAAGGACTCAAATCAAAACCCCTTGTACTTTTTACAATCCATCTTCTTTAGGACCAGGGGCTATGGTCAGAGACAGAAGAGGACGCAGGAGACAATTGTAACTGGGGAAAAGCCAGCTCCCACTCCTTGGACATGAGCATCTTGTCGATTCTGGTGTGGGTTGCCTTTTCCTTTTCATTGCACCACGTGAAACGCCGCCCCAACAAAGGTAGTTCTCGCAGCTCCAGATCAGCAATCACAGCTTTAAACCTACCAATCATCCTCAAGTTCAGATTACTGTTGCTCTTATCTTCCGCCCGGCAAATCATGTTGAAATCACCAACAATGAGCCACTCCTCCTTAGCAACCAATTTCAAGTTCCTGAGCTCTTGCAGAAATAAAATTTTGTCAACCTCCAGCTGCGGTCCATAGACAGTGGATAAGTACAAACAGCGGTTGTCAGCTCTGCAGGTAGCGGTGCCGGACAGGGAGAACTGAGCAGGTGCCAACCCATCAGCAGAAATCGTGAAATCCGAAGAGCAGGCAATGAGCATCCCACCCCTGGTGCCATTTGCCGGGTGGAAGATGAAGTTGTCTTGAAAGCGGGCACCCAGAGTTTCAGACACCAGTTTTTTGTCAAAAACAGCCAGCTTTGTCTCTTGAAGGCAAATGATATTACAGCCACAATCAGATACCAATTTAGCAACAGCCCCTCTCTTTGCCGGGTTGCAGAGGCCCCTAACGTTCCAGCTCATAATAGACAACTCCATATGGAAACCAAATCAAACTCAGCATCACACCAGCAACATCCACTCTTTGCCATCCAACAAGTTGTAACAGCCAACGGCCACACCAGCGCCCAGAACAGGGGAGCAATAAATTTTTCAAACATTGGGAAACAGAGGGGAAACTCAACACACATCAACATCAACCAGCTCAAGCCTGAACCACCATCGGCAAGGAGTCAGCAGAGCCCTTCTTTGGGCTGGCAGCGCCTACAAGGGAGGAGATCGCCTTGATGAAGAAGCCGGGCAGCGCCTGCTTGTAGAGGTTGCGGTAGCGCTGCAGGTCTTGGGCGCCAGGCGAGCCTTCAGGTGGGAGGAGCCCCCCCTTCTTCATGAGCACCAGTTGTGCTTTCTCCATGGACGGAAGATTGCAGGAGGGCTTCGCCGCAAGCCTGCCACTGGATCTGGTGGGCAGCAGCTCCGCGCACACAGGCCCTTTCTTCTTGGAGTGCGGTCCGACCTCCGTCGGCAGAAGAGGGGAAGGGGAGGAAGAGGCCGCCGGGGTTGGAAGGATTGGCGGCAAGGCGCCGGAGGCCATGTTGATGAGGAAGGATTGCAGAGCATCCGGTGGATTTGGGAGGGGGCTGGTCATCTCCACAGGTTCTGAGGCGTGGCTTAGTTCCTGTGAAGCGTTGCCTTCCACCAGATTGTGGCCCATCTCCACCGCCCCAGGTTCATGGCCCAGCTCCAAAAGGTCAAGGCCCGTCACCAAAGAGGCCAGAGGCGGCTCCACTGGGACGGAGCCCATCTCCACTCTAAGCCCACCACCGCCCAAGGACAGCCGCACCTCTTCAGCCAACTGGGCCAGCTTGCTAGCCCCCTCGTTATCTTCCACTGACTCAGCACCCCGACCGGCTATTGGGAGCGGAGAGAAGCAGATCAGATCTTGCACCATGGCCAGCTCAGCAGGTCCCACCAGCTTGTCGTCGTTCTCAGACCCATGAACCAGCGCAAGAGGTGGTCCACAGTCCATCAGGCTCTGAGTCTGCATCGTCTGGTCGGTCAGGGGTAGCAAAAGCAGACTTGCGAGAGAATGGGAGGCAGCCATACTGGGATCCTCGGACTGCAGCAACGCTCCATCCCCAAACTGTGTGGTCAAACCATCCAAGGCAGTACACTTCTCTCCCGCACGCGTCACCACCAAAGCCTCCGCAGCAGCACACTGGGCCCCCACATCTGAGCCACTCTCAGCCAGGTGCGCATGCACGCCATGCATCGGCTCCCCGCCCCCCCCCCCCCCGGCCAGCAGAGCAGCAGCAGCGGCAGGGCCATGCAGCGCAGCGTCAGATGTCTCCTCTCTCCTCCATCCACCATGGCCGCCGGACGAAGATGCCATAGACCGCAAGATGTGCCGACTACCACCGCCACCAGCAGGCGGACGACGGTCGCCAGAGGCGCGATCTCCAGTACGACCATCCCGGCCGCCCCCAAAGCTACTACTCCCCCCGCCGCCGGCGCCGCCGTTGCCGTCTCTGTCCTCTGGGAAGCGCAGCCTAGAGTGGACCGGACCCCGAGAAGGAGGCGGCGGAGGAAAAGTGCCGTCATCGTACTCCAGGTTCCAGCGGTATCCCCAGGTTACCGGCCCTCCGCCGGAGGAAGATCCATCAGAAGGGATACCGCTAGCGTTGCTGTGGGAGCTGTTGTTGCTATCAGGGCTGCGGCCAGGCTGAGCAGAGTAGTCAAGAACCCTGTCGAGGTGAAGCCGGACCGGACGGGCCAGCATCTGCAGAGGCCCTTGCCTGACCGCCGGCTCAGCTAGGATGCCCAGCTCCGGGAAGTGCAAGAGTGGCGACTCCACCTCGATTGGCTCCTCAAGCCAAAGGATGCCGCGGCGCGCCAGGTGGTTGACATTAGCCATCCACACCCAGAGCCGCAGGCAAGCAGTTTCCTCCTCGCAGTTGGTGGAGTGGTCGATGGAGTCGATGAGACCCGTGCCGGCGAACAGGGGGGTCGCCGAAGCAACGTCCCATGCATGGTCCGGCACACCCTCGATGCAGACGCGCACCTTGAACGGTAGAGTAGCAGCCACCGCACGCCTGAAGCGCGTCCAAGGCGCCAGCAGGAAGGAGACGCGCCCCAACACTAGGGGACCCTGGGCCCCCAGGGCCAGGTTCCTTGTGGCCGGGTCGGAGAAGGTGAACAGGAACTCCCCCGTCGCACGGAGGGTGACCTTGACGGCGTCGTCCGCGATGCGGAAGTGCGAGGCCACCGCCCTTTGCACCTCCATCAGCCGAAGATCCGGCCTGAAACCCACGACGACAGCGACGACCGCATGTCGCATGAGTCTATGCTCCGCATCCGCCATCGCTGCCGAGCGCGGCGCCACAGCGAAGACTGACAGCGAGTTATTCTTGTCCTCTGTAATTTAGCTTGGGGTTTTCACTTGTGTAAAACTGTAACAAATAAAGCAGGGCATGTAGCATAGGTGTAGCTCATGTCCTGGGCACTGTTGACATGCTCTGCACACGTATAGCAGGCATGGGCAAGGTGATAGTGTCGTGCTGTACTGCACGACCGGGACACACGCAGTGAGCGTGAGGCTGTAAAGGAGAGAGCAGTGTGTAGCTTCTCCTCACTTCAGTCAAAAAAACCAAAAAATATCAAAAACGAACTCAGCACAAAGTTAGTGCTGGGGGAAACCATCGAGTACCTGGTGTGCATCCTGGTTGATTTCCTGCTGCTGATTCTTCTCCGACGACTCAAGATCCGAGTCCCGTGTGTGTCCACCGTTAGAAAGCGAGACTTTGGGCCTATCAAAGACCTCCGTCCTCCTCTCCCCTCCCGGCGCCTCCATGGTTCTCCTGGGCAGGGGAACGCGGTCTTGAGTTGGGCGGGAAGCACCACCAGCAGCGGGAACGAGGGGAGCTCTGCCAGAGGCAGGGGCGACTGGAGGCGAAGGAGCAGCCGGGGAAGGCGACTTCCTGACCGGGCACCCCCAAGCTTTATGACCAATCTCGCCGCAGAGAAGGCAGCAGGCAGCGTTCCGGCAAGAGGCAATGCGATGGTAAGGCGAAAGACATCGAAAACACTTCCCCTTGGCCTTCTTAAGAAGCAACAGCTTGAGCTCTGAAGGCGGGGGATGATGGTTGTGACGCATTGAAGAGCGAGGCCGCTGCCTGCTGCGGACCTGGGTCCAACCCCGCCATCAATGGCGTCGCCAGGCGCGTGCTCACGCCCCCCCAAGCAGGAAGAGGCCTCCATCCCGCTAGGGCATGGCACGGAGATCATCGACCTGAGCCTAGGCCGAAGGGCAGAAGGGCCCCCCATCGCAGGCGCCATTAATGCGTCCCGGAAGGAAGCGGACCTCACCGCCGGTGGGCAAGCCCCCTCAACGACACGCACGGGGACAAAGCCAGCAGGGAGGGGAGGAGGAGGGGGAAGGGAGGACGCAGAGGTAGCGTCCGCCATGGCAAAGGGCGGCGAGGGCGCACGCCGCCGAGTTGGCGGCAGCACGAGCAGGGAGGAGATGAATTCTGAATTCGATTTCCGCTGTCGACAAAACTACATTACTTCGAAATTTGCTGGACACACGGCTCGCACTGCCGGGAGTTGAGATCGCAAGTGAGATGTTTCAAGTGATTGTCGTCGCGGTCCGGTGCATAGAGCCTGATCCATCACACCGTCCAACGATGCAACAAGTACTCAAGGTGTTCTCAACAGTTGAAAGATTGCCTACTGATCATCTTGATTATCTCCAAACCGGCATCGTCATCCCTGCCTGCTGGTCATGAATGGTCATCTGGCTAGCACATTGTTGTTTCTATGATTACATAGCCTCTCTGGTAATTTGTTTTCTTCCTTACCCTCATGCCCTGTAGCTACATATGAATATTTGTATACAAGACAGAGCTCCTGCTATTTCTACAAAATCATTAATGAATAATCCATTCACATCCTGTGTCGGATGCCTCTTTTTGGATCCTATGGACATTATAAGATTCTCAAGCTATGAGCTGCTGCCTGTCACTTGGGACTGCAGCAAGCCCCACTGGTTGCTTATAAACAAGAATAAGACAGGTACAATGAAGCACCATTGCATGTGGTTTTGGAAGAAATGACCTAGAAAGCATGCATATTTTTTGTTCTGTATGGTCTGTAAGTGTTGGGTCTGTACCTAGCTAGCTAGGGTTCCTGATGCCGTTGCTGAAGATTGAGTATCACACAGTTTAGTGTGCATTCTACTGTACTTGCTAAAAAGAAAGAGAGGATACATATATATAGAGTTCTGTCCGTCTGCCTCGTGGTTGGAGCATTGGTGTGAGGAGGCAACATATCCTTCTGTCCCGTTGTCTGAAGGTGGAAGATTCTGTGTCAGGCCCCAAGTCGACAAATATTCAGAGTTTAGAAAACATAGCAAAAGCAGAGGATGCTTACTACTACATGCAAATATTCAGAGTTCAGAAAAACAGAGGAAGTTGAGGTTATGGTGTCGCTGGAGCAACGACCAACGAGTTTGCAATCCAAGCCCTCGGCTCGAAAGAGAGACAGAATTAAAAGCATGATCATCACACAAGGGATCTCCTGCAGGCGGTAAGCAGGCTGGGATGCCGGAAGGAAAGTCACGGTCGACATTCCTGTTGAGGATTGTTCAGATTCTGAACACAAAAATTCAGAAACAAGCACATTCGGTTTGGCTTATCATACTTTCTGCCTCGGCCTCCTCTGGAAGTCTGAATTTTCTGCTAAAGGATTCCTTCTGCCTTATGATTCTTCAGATTTGGTTTACCAATCTGAGCCTTTTGTTTGGCAGGCTGCGCATCCTTCTTGAAAACATGTTTACTATTTGTATTCTGCAGCGCGTGTGGAAAATGTTGTTGCAAAGCTGACCCTTGTTTTCGGAATAAATGAGGGGCTGATCCCAGTCGTCAAAGACGCAGCTGCATTGGCCATGTCAGATCGTTACGGAAATTACTTCACTCGCTGGGATTATGGCACGCCATTATGCTTCGAGGGACGGCCTTCCAGAACCGATTGCAGAAACACTGTTCGAGATAGCACTCCAAGGTTCTCTGGTGATGCGTTTCCAAAAACAGAGGCTGGTATAGTCCTTGCGGTTGCTCATAGGTACTTCCTGCACATCCATTACCATTGTTAATCAGATGTTGAATTGTAAACATAAAATTTTCGTGCACTGGGAGAACCTTGATTCTGTTAATCATCTTTTTATTTTCACAGACTGGATAGCATAGTGGGTCTGTTTGCAGCTGGATGTCAGCAAACGACCCATTTGGACTGGTAAGGGAAACTGAAGTTGCAAATATCATCGTATATAAAGGTTCTCATAATACATTTTGTGCAGGTCCAAATATTGGTTGAGAATAAGAAGAACTTTGACCTCACCAAGGCTTTGACCTTGGTGGCAGAGGTGCAGCCTATAAGAATAGACAGTGACGTTATAAATGAAGCCAGTATGTTTTTCAGATCATCAGTATGTACTAGTATGATGATGAATACATGGTTTTTGACAACTTTGATCAAATGCAATTTTGCAAACTTTAAAAAATGCCACTGCAAACTTTGAAAAATGAAAATGGCATTTTTCAAAGTTTGAAAATTGCAGTGACATTTCTCGGAATCGCCAAAATTCGAGTGGCATTTATCAAATTATGAGATGCATTTGTTAGACGCAACAAAAATTACGTGCTCTGAGGCGTGAACGGCTACATGTCGTTATCTTCTAACGTCCACTGCACCAAGGAGAAGGGGGAGCTCTCACATGTCACGGACAACTAGTTATCTCGTGGGAGCCCAAGCTCGTTATCCCGCATGCAAAGGCTAGGAAGGCTTTGGCTTCTTTTATCATGCTTGTCTCATGAAACGTTTGGAAAGAGAGAAATAATCATGTCCCCCGCCACCACACCTCCCCCATCAACCTAGTTACTTCAAGAATCAAGGAGGAGACCAAGCTTGGGGCTTGGGCCGGTAACTTTCGCTTGCGCATTGTAACTCCAGGATATTAATGACTTAGACTTGTGTTTGTAAGCCCTAGGATGTGTTTTTAGTAATTCAAGACGTAAACAGTGAACAAATCACAAAACAAGAAAAAAAATGAGAAAACGATGCACCGCGTCAGGCTTCGACGCGTGTATCGCGTCACCTTCATTTTTGTTTTTGTTATTGATGTTGTTTTCTTTGAGTTTGATTTCCTCTGGTATTTTTGTCCTCTGACTGTTTGTTTCATTTTTATTAAACTTTTCCTTTCATTTGTTCTGCTTCTGTCTCATTTTTTACTTTTTCTATCTATATTGCTATCTTGGTTTTCTCTTTTTCTGTTGTTTTTTTCTTTGTCTTCTGATATTTTTGATCTTTTCTATACTATATGTTTTTCAAAGAGCTATATGAACAATTATTTAGATATGCAAACATTTTTATACTATAGTTTTTAAGTGCATGAAAATTAACCCGCAAAAAAAGTACATGAAAATTTTATTTCATAGTGAACATTTCTTTTCTAAATTTCAAATAGTGGGATTTTTTTATTATAAAAGTAATTGAACATTTTACCTGCTTCTTTCTTATAAAATATAAAACATTTTGACAAATGCATTTTTTTAATACATGATGTTTCAAAATATGTGATGAACGTGTTAATACACGTTGGACATCTTACAAATACACTATAAGTATTTTTAAATACATGATGAACTTTTAAAATACACGATATTTTTTATAAATAGAAGATGAAAATTCTTCTAATGACACATTACTCTTTTTTAATTCATGTAGAACATATAATATTATAAGATGAATATTTGTTTTCAAAATGAGTATTTGTCAATACATGATGAACATCTTCATAAATACACAATACAAAGTTTTTCTTGCACAACGAACAATTTTTCATGCATGATGAACACTTTTAAAGTACACCATGAAGATTTTTTAAATAAATGTTAAACATTTTTAATACACAGTCAACCTTTTATATATACACGATGAGTATTTTATAATACACCTTGAATATTTATAAAGTACATGATTATGAGTTACATGATTTTCTTTTTGCGGGAAAGGAATTATGAGTTACATGATGATCCTTTCTAAGCACACGATGACATTTTAAAAGACCCATTGAGAGTTTTTCACATACAATCAATTTTATAAAAATATATGATAAACATTTTACAAACAATGTTATATATTTTGAAAATCATGGAGTACTCTTTTTAAATTATACATACGTTTTTTATATTCACGAATTTTTTATGGCCATACTAAAACATTGTTTTTAAAGTACAAGAATATATCTCTTTGGCATGATAACGTTTTTGTTATACAGAAATAAATTTTCCAATAGACATGATTTTTTTATATACACGAATAAATTTTGAAATACATGAATATTTTATTTAAAAAACAGGTGATATTTGCTTAATTTACTCAAAAAAATATAAAAAAAAATGTAAGAAAAAAAGAGAAGATTAGGCGCTGCTGGGCCTAGTGCAGTGCCACGCAGTGTAAGCGACTGGCCCCCATCGGAACTCCCCCCGCCGCCGCCGCCGCCGCACTCACCCTGCTGCTCTCCTGCTCCTCGCCAGCCAAGGACCTCAAGAGGTCCTCCAATCTTGTTGCTGGAGGCGCCTCCGCCAGATGCCCGCCGTGCACGGGACTTTTCGCTTCCGTCAGGACTGCTGGGGAAGTGGGACGCCGCTGCCGCTGAAACCGGCGAGGGGAAGGAGGAGGAGGCTCTGATGGGATGGGGCAGGCCACAAGCCTCGTGTGGTCGGCGCACTCGATGTGCAAGCTGAGCGTCCCCCGGGCGAGCTATCGGAGAAGCTCGTAGCCAGCAGCAGCTCATCAGAGAAATCGAAAGGTGACTTCTTCTCTACTGATGCTGCAGAGGTTACGGATTGGGGAAAACAAAGCTGTCGCTGTTGTTTGATAAAGTGAAGGAAGCTATGGGGATGGGGGGCAGTTAATTAGCCACTGCGCACGTTTTCCCCAATGTAGAGATTGCCTAAAGTTCCCAAGGTATGAATCAATGAACCACTGCGCATGTTTTTTGTTACTTATATTCCGTAGATTTCAGAAGCATCTTGAACAAATAGCAAGTCAATTCTGTGTCTAAATGTTTATCCTTACTCCTGCTAGGGAACACGTGACTTTTGGGGGAGATCAAATGGCCATAAGGCGGCGTGCGCTTTCAATAATAACATGCGTATTTGAGATCCATGGTGCTGTTCAAATTGATGCACCCTCATGGGCAAATATGGTGAAGACTGGTATCTGACCTTGCTGCTCAGGTACATGCAGTTTCAGTGTCCTTTTATAATTAGCTAATGTTAGCGGAAGGGTTTGGTTTTGCTGAGAATCCCAAATTCTGTTTGATTTGTCATGTGCTGGTTCTATATATACTCCCTCCGTTCCTAAATAATTGTCTTTCTAGATATTTCAACAAGTGACTACATACGGAGCAAAATGAGTGAACCTACACTCTAAAACATGTCTACATACATCCGTATGTTGTAGTCCATTTGAGATGGCTAGAAAGACAATTATTTGGGAACGGAGGGAGTATTCAGACAAGTTTAATTGTTGAATTGTTAGTATGGCGCCATTCAGCAACTCCGTCAGTCCTTTTTTGCATTATATACATTCCTAGATGTTTCAACTTTGAAGGGTGTTGAGCTTTGCTCTCTGCGGTATGATCTGACCATTTTCATTTGCCCGGTATCTTGCCATGAATAACATAAGTGCACTGAGGAGGTACCAGATAGCAAAACTATACAGGAGAGAGATAACCCATCAAAGGGAAGATACCGAGGATTCTACCAGCGTGACTTTGGCATTGCTGGAGTATATGAGCCAATGGAATTCTGACAGAATTTCTGGATAGGCTAGATATTGGAACGTATGATAAAACTAAATCACAGAAAGTTGCTTCATGTCGTGCTGGAGATCTGCGGTGTGCTTCCTGACAAGTTCAGAATGGTCTGCTCAAGCATCGACAAGCTTGACAAACTGACATTCGAAGAGGTGAAGTAAGAACTGATATGCATGCAGTGGTACTAACTACTCTGTTTCTTGGCAGCAGATCATATTGACACTTTGCATCATTCTTTTGCTCTGTCGGCAGAGATGAGGTACCCTGTTCTCTCCCCCCTGCTCCTGGTTAGTTATTCAGATTAACATCCATTTATGTGATAAATGACTGTAGGATCTACTCTCCTGAGCTCTCTGAAACCTTATATTTTGGATGTATACAGCCAAAATTTCAAAAACTGTCACTGGTAGCATTGAACTTATATGCATTCGAGAATTCCTATGTTAAAATACATGACTTTGTTGCCAATGTCCAAACACAAAAATTGGCTGTTTCCAAGCACGAAACATGGCATAGTTTGCTACAGTACGGTCACAAAGAAGAAACCTTCGAGCATTGATATACAAAACCGGGGTTTCTTCTTTGCTTTGCTAAGACAGTCAAACACGTACAAAGCGAGAGTTCCTGGTAAAATAGGTTAACACAAACTCTACATTGCCTGCATGCATTTGAAGGCAATCTACCTTCCTAAAACTCCAGCACTTTGGGCAAGAGACCTCCATACACCAACTGAACCATGTGACTGCTATTTAGTTAAATATAGGGTACAGAAATCTCAATCAAACACATACTGTAGGATATACATACCATAACTGAACACGAGGTAAGTTCAAAAAGATCAATAATGGAAGTAACATTACAATACAAGTACAAATTACAAGATCAGTGATGGATTCAACAGTGCCACATACATATGCATTACAAGAATCAATAATGAATGCAGTCTGTTTATTTAACCCTCGAGAAGGCAACGTAGACTTGATGAAACAACCCCCACTTAATTATACAATACGTACCAGATGATTTTTTGGTCAATCAAAAGATAATGTGACATATTCCAGTCTCTTCACTCGGTGATTATCTTTGGCCACTTGTTGGCATACTTTTCATCCAAGTACTTGGGGGTGTCCTTCAAATCTTGTACCAAGAACTTGGTTATTTCATCTTCTTGATTACCAACACTGAGATGCACCTCTTGGAGGCTCTTGAGAGTCTCAATGCCGTAAATCCCTTCAAAGGCTTCAAACCGCATATCAATCCTCTCCAGTGCTGGCATTACCTCTCTTCCTGTAACTGCAAAGCTCAGCCTTGGCACCATAGTTGCAAAGAAGCGAAGCAGCTTTAGACTCTTGAATCCTCCAGGTGGAACAATGATCTCCCTGTCGGTAAGCTGTTTATTTTCCTCAAGAATGTCCACTATGTCCCTATCATCCTTGGTTGCACTGAGTGTAAAGGTGAGCGTAAACAATTTGGGTAGGTCCTGGATGAGCTTGAAAGTATCAGTCCGAAGAACTGTCACAGAAAGGGTCAGCTTATAGAGGTTATTGAGTTCTTTGATCCACTGTGGGGGCCTTTCCATCTTGCCAGACAACTCTAGGCCGATGATGTATCTTGGAGGAGTGGTCATGGTGTCTAGTGAGTTGATAAAATTAGAGCTCTCATCATTGATTGCCAATGTCTGCAGACCGCAGCTACAGAGGTACTCAATGGAGGAGCGTAATTGTTTGAAGGTCTGACCACCTTCCCTTATATTGAGCTTGTAAATGGCAAGCTTCCTTAGCCCTCTCAGCTGATGAAGGCTTGCTACAGCTGATGAGTCCTCACCGATCTCAATCCCTGACAAGATCCGAAGTGCTTTCATCGGCTCCTTGTTCTTCTCATGTGGCAACTTCAAAGCCTTCTTTGTGTTTTTATTCCCTCCAAGCATGCTACGGAGCTGTTTGAGCTGTCCAAAAGCTTTTGGCAGCACCCCGACATTTGTCTCCCTTATGTCAAGAGTTTCTAGATACTGGAGCTTCTCGATCTTTGATGGAATCTCAGAAACCTCTGTTCGTCGGAGGCTCAAATACTTCAGCACAAGCATTTTACATATGTCATTCATATGCTTATCTGTCAAACCCTTCCAGCCCTCAAGATCAAGCACTTGTATTATTCCATTATTGAATGAATGGAATGGGAGTCGTCGGTTTTGGCTTCCAAATGCTGTCAGTGACCGCACTTGAGACAAGTTCATGCCTTTTGTTGAATTCCCATGCTTGGAACCACTGCTTTGCATGGAGAGTCGACGGACTTTGTTGCTAGGAGTTGGCATCAGCCAATGTCCACCAACAACAGTAATCAAATTCTCTTCGCTTGACTTGGACACGATATATTCCAGGATCATGTCATGAACTTTAAAGGATTTTACCTTCCCGTTGCTGATGTGATCCACAGGGCGTATTATTTTCGTGCTTACAAGCTGATTGAAGTATGTTTCTGCCACTTCCTCTGCACTCAGCCCTTGCTTCTCAGTGACGAAACATTCTGATATCCATCGCCGGGTCAGACGCTTCTTACTAATTTTCGAGCCCTTGGGGAATATGCTCAGATACAATGAGCATGTCTTGAGATCTGCTGGCAAATCATTATATCAATAATCAAGTATCCTTGTGACCCCCTCCAATGTAAGGGGAGCCACCTGCTCCGGAAATAATGACTTGCAAACTTTACTCCAATGATCATTGTTTCTTGTTGGGTTGCAAGCCACAAGGCCAGCCATGGTGACTATGGCCAAAGGCAGCCCCCCACAATATTTCCATATCTCCTCATGGACCTCTTCTATCTCCCTTTCTTTGCTTCTCTGTGGATCAGAAACACGGTCATCGAACGGACCGTTGGCATTGGCATCACTTGGGCCATCGGCTGAATGCAGATGATTTGTTCCATCTCCTTCAGAGGACTCATCACCAACAGCTTGAGATCTTCTATCCATTCTTTTGCTTTCTTGGCTGCTTGGGGATTCAGAAACACCCAGATGAAATAGACTTCTGTAGTCGGCATCACTTAGGGCATTAACTGTATGCAGATAATCAGTTCCATCTCTTTCTGAGCAAGCCGCACCAACAGCTTGAAATCTTGTAGTTACTATTACTCTACTATCCTTATTATTATCATGTGGCAACCAATTTCTAATGGTCTCCCATGTTTGTACAGACCATATATCATCAATCAAGAGGAGATACCTGCCAAAAAACAGGAAACAAAATACAAGTGAGAAGAAACATCCTTAGCTTATTTAAGTTCATACCACTGAGAAAAAAATCCTCCGAATAGTCCAAGAGAGCCTTATACGTATTCAGATTCAACACAAATTCAACTAGTTCGACCCAACCTATGTCCAAATTGCCATATTTTTATGAATTGGATGGATATAATTTTACGATTTTGATTCTACTTTTTAGGTCCAATTTTAGTATGTTACCTGCTACGTTTTCTATAGATAATTTTATTTATACTCGACTAGGTTCAGCTATAAAATTTGCTATTGGTAACAAGTTGAAGTTCAGTTATAAAATTTCCACAATTATTCCTTGTGCAATCTTTTTTTTGACGAAACTTCCTTGTGCAACTTTAACTATTAATATTTTGGTGTTTATTTATCAAGGCTCCACTAGTTAGATAAGGTTTCTATTTTCTGAAAAATATTCCTTTTCTCATTCACTATTGTACATACTTAAGAATGAAATGTCTGTGGTAAACAACACAATTTTATCGCAGCTTTACTACAATTTAGACACTTGATGCATATACACAGTCATTACTATCTAACTACGAGTAATTTAGAAAAAACAAAAAAAATGATTTTGAGGTACCTCCTTCCAAGCAGGCGCTTTTTGAGTTCTTCAATAAGCTGGTCACGATTCATTGTTTCTATCTTATTCTGCATGCTGCCATCATTGCTTTGCGGCCTGTGACCAGAGAGCAGTGGCACAACTCGCTTAACTGAGCTATTAATACCTGTCACTAGGCTCTTCTTCTCCACCTTCCCTGCATTGCTGCCCTCCTGCACCTCCTCCTTTGTCTTGATTTGACTGTCTGCTGGCTTGATTTGCCCAAGAACATCCCTTAGGACTTCATCTTCATCAAAGTTCTGAGACACTGTGACTGATGCCCTGCAGTCAAATTCATTCCTGAAATCTTGGTACAGTGCCATGGCAATGGTGGTCTTTCCCACACCACCAAATCCAATCAATGACACAACAGCTCGATGAGAGCCTTTATCATGTTTGGCTAGCCAACCTCCGAGCTTCTTCATGACCACCTTCACTCCCACAGGGTTCTCTGTGCGGATGAGCTGACTGCTCGCCACGAAATGCTCAGCAATGCCATAGGTAACAGCATGGGTTGCTCCGGCTCCGGAGCTTGTTCTTGTGTTTGGGTTGTTCACTCCATATCTGCTGCGCCTCTCAGCAATGTACTATGCCCGGACCTTGAGCTCGGCAATCTTGGAGGCAATGTCACGGCGAGGCCAGAACGTCCACATCTCGTAGACTATCGTCACGATGAAGGAGCATCTTGCATCGTTGAGAGAGTCCTGAGGGAGGCGATGAGCAAAGTCATCGATGCAGTCTTCCATGTCGTATGCCATGTCACGAATCTGCTTCATCCAGTTCTTGAGCCGGCGATCGTGGTCATCCAGGGCAGAGCCGAGGTCGCCAAGAAAGGCCTGCATGCTGGCGAGCTCGTCGCTAATGTACTGGATGTCGCCGCGGATGCCGCGGATCAGAGTGTACTCTTGGGCAAGGAGACCGCCCAACTTGCCTAGGAGAGATCTCATGGTGGCTTCCGAAGCACCCACTACAAACTCCATCTTCCTTATCTATGATCTTCACTGCTACAATCTGCCCCCCGTTGTTGTAACTTGCAAGTCACCGTCCGCTCCGCCTACCGGTTCGCCATGGACGAGCGCGAGCGTCCACTGGCCACCGCCACGAGCAGGGCACCGGATGGTCATCGCGCCATCTGGAAGATCATATGGGGGTGCCCTGCTCCCCCTAAGGTACGCGTGTTTGCTTGGAGGATCGTCACCAACTCGCTTGCTACTTGGGCAAATAAGCTCTCTCGTCATCTTGAGGTGTCTGACCTATGCCCCTTGTGTGGACTGGAACGGGAGGATATGTTCCACGCCTTTTGCAGGTGTCCCTTGGCTAAGGAGCTGTGGCACGGCATGGCCATGGACTGGTGCATCCCCAAGGTGGAGGACATCATGAACACTGGGCCGGAATGGCTCTTCACCCTGCTGGACCCCCTGGACGAGGCAACGAGGATGATCGTACTTATGATCATGTGGAGAACCTGGCATGTCCAGAATGACATCACGCATGACAAGAAGCCGCCCCCTCCTGAGGCCTCACGTCGGTTCTTGCATGGGTATATCACCTCGCTGCTTTGTATCCAACAATACCCAAATGCTGATATGGTCAAGGGGAAGATGACGGTCTCCTTGCCACCGTTTGTCACTCGCCCTCCCAAGGTGGCTAAGGAGGACAGATCATGGACCGCGCCACCGCCAGGCTGCACTAAGCTAAACACCGACGGAAGTTTTGTTGCGGCGACGGGAGCGGCCGGAGGAGGAATGATTCTGCGCGATGATCGTGGAGAAATCATCTATACTGCATGTAGAGAGTTGCGCACATGCGATAATGCCCTGGGTGCGGAGCTCGCGGCTTGCAAGGAGGGCCTCGACTTGGCTCTGCATAGGACCGGTTTGCCTATCACGGTCGAGCTTGATTGCGCGGAGGCTGTGGCGATGATCACAACAAATGTGGAGGATCGTTCGGTGCACCGCACCCTCATTCAAGAGATTAGAGATATAGTGGCTGCCGCTGGAAGGGAGATCTCATTTACTCTTTGTAATCGCTTAGAAAATAAATGTAGCCATGAACTTGCCTCTTACGGGCGTAGGACCCCCCGGACCACCGTGTGGCTCCACTCGGGGATTGAGTCGGTTGTACGTCTGGCCTCTGCTGAGAGGCCACCTTAAGTAATGAGAACTCCCTTTTCACCCGCAAAAAAAATCATCAAGACAAAGAACCATTTTTCTATTTGTTGGAATCTGGGTTTGCTGCAAACTAGGAGAAGGCATAACTTAATCTCACCTCTGCTATGATAACTAGCTGAAGTAACCATTTGGAGGTTGATCTCCACATTCCACCCAGATTGACACAATTCGCAAGGATGGCCGCTGGCTCCTGCTCCGGCTCTCCAGTGCATACAGCCTGCACGGCCTAGCTGAGCAATGGAGAGAGCTCCCGTGACAGCAGCCACGGGGGCCTTGGGACCCGTCGTAGCCAAGCTGGGTGCTTTGCTGGGCAGCGGCTACAAGCTTCGGCGGCGGACGCGCAAGGACGTCACGTTCATCAAATCCAAGCTCAAGTCTGTGCACTCCATCCTTTGGGCGATATGGGACAAGGAGATTCTTGATTCGGAATCCAAGGTCTTGAAGAAGGAAGCGCTGGATCTCGCCGATGATATGCACGACGCCATCGACGAATTCATCCAAACTATGAAGCCCAGCCGCAGAAACAAGCACTTGATTATCCAAAGCAAGATCGAAGCCAGCTGCCCTTTCCAAGATCTGAAGAAGAGGGTAGATGACGTGTCGGGCCGGTGCCGCAGCAAGTGGAAGTGGAAGAAGAACAAGTGTGCTGAACCCATCTCCAGCTTATTTTCAAGAAGAAACTCCAAATCCAGCCCTCCCAGCAAACCGCCTCCTCCTCAAGCTCCATTCGTCCACAAGGATGCGGCGGAGATGGTTGGTATGGACATATGGAGGGATGATCTCATCACATTCCTGGCAGGAGGAGGAGGAGAAGAAGAAGGAGAAGAAGAGACCACAACGGTGCTGCCGCAGCTAAAAATGGCATCCATTGTTGGAATGGCTGGTGTGGGGAAAACAACCCTTGCCCACCTTGTGTACGAGGATGAGGAGATTAAAAGTAAGTTCCAGTCACGGGCTTTTGTGTCCGTCACTCCAAGTCCCAACATGAAGGAGGTCCTCACAAGTATTCTCCAACAAGTAGGAGCTGAACCACTTGCTGGCACCCAAGCAAGGACACAGGAAGATCTCATCCACACCATATCCAATTTCCTAGAGAACAAAAGGTGCGCAAGTTTATAAAAAAAACCCTCGATTTAAGTAATGTCTTCTGAGATGTGCAGTGCTAGCTAAATTTGGATTGTCTACTAACTAAACTTGGTCAAGCTGTCTATACTAACTATCTTAATTGTACGTGCAATCAACTTGCCTAGGTACCTGGTAATAATTGATGACATATGGCATTGTGAAGAATGGGACATCATCAGCAAGTCTTTTCCACAAAATGATCTTGGTAATAGAATCGTCATCACAACTTGTATTGCTTCTCTACCAGGAGATGATTTGGATAATAGCAAGCTCTACATCAGAATGAATCCTATATGGTTTTCTGTTAAGGAAAGATGGTTGTACGGACCTCTTGTGAAAGATTTCACCGCTCGGATGAAGCCTGGCATGGTTGGAGAAGGTTTTGACCAGCACCATCCTATTGTGCGCATGTGTGGTGGTGTTCCGTTAGCACTAATTTGCCTGTTTTCTGCAATGGCAATGATCCAGGAACAACAGGAACAACTAGGGGTACATGTAAAGGCATGTGATGTGCAAGATATGATTGAGAAGCAGCTTAAGCAAAGCGGAATTCAGAACACTCCAGGGTTTGAACCGTTGGTAGAGAGTTTGCAGCTTTGCTACACCGATCTTCCTCACCATATGTTGAAGACCTGCTTGTTGTACTGCAGTATATACCCTGAGAATTACTATTTTCAAAAGAAAGATTTGGTCATGCGATGGGTCGCTGAAGGATTTACTTATAAAGTTGATGTAGCAAAAGATTATCTTGAAGAGCTTGGCAACAGGGGGTTGATGCTGCGGGGTGGTGATGGTGACTACCAAATGAACCCGATGATGCGAAATTTCCTTAGATGGAAATCGCGTGAAGATAATTTCATTACTTGCAGTTCCGACATCACATTGCCATATGCATGTCGCATCCATCGGGTATGTATCGACGATTATCTAGTTGATGACGGTGCGGTGGAGGTGGTGGATACCTTGTTGGAACTAGATTGGTCCCAGATTCGATCTCTTGTTGTTTTTCAAGGTGCTAAGAGATATGTCCCTTTTGAGAAGTTGGACCGTGTGCGAGTGTTGGATCTTCAATATCATCATCATTATTTTGAATTCGTACAGTCTCCTTGGATGTCTCTAGATTTCGAGGCCCTTGGAAATCAGCATGTGAAGGATATATGTGGATTGCTCTCTGTGAGGCACCTATTCGGCCTAGAAGGGACAGGAATCAGTGAGATACCAACAGAAATAGCAAGGCTACAACATCTGGAGACTTTGCAGGTAAGATTCACATCGATCACAGAGTTACCCAGTGAGATTAGGGACCTACAACAATTGAAGACTCTTGTCGTGAGTCAGAACCAAAAGCTGGCAGAGCTGCCCAGGGAGATAGGGGATCTGCAACAATTAGAGACTCTGGACCTGAGCTGGACGAAGCTGACGGAGCTGTCACGTGAGATCGGGAACCTCCAGAATTTGGAGAATCTGATCTTGCATCACACCGAGCTCAAAGAGCTGCCTCCGGAGATTGGGAAGTTGCAGCATTTGAAAGCACTGGAGGTGGGCTGGGCAAGCATCACAAGGCTAGGCAGTGAAATTGGGGACCTGCATCATTTAGAGACCCTGGACCTGAGTTGCAACGGGCTCACACAGCTGCCTCGTGAGATGTGGAAACTGCAGAATTTGAAGCGGCTGCTCTTGAATGCTACAGGGGGGGCGAAGATACCAAGGGAAATAGGGGAGCTGAAGAAGCTGGAGATTTTGGAGTTAGACTATACCATCTCTGCACTGCCTTGGGAAGCTAGTCAGCTCTCAAAACTGGAGGGAGTGCCCGAGTGCGTCCGCCATGCCTGGAAGAAGAGTGATCTTGTGTCTGAGTTAGCCGGGGAGATCTTGTTCGTTCAGCTGGTTAATCGGGCCACTGATAGCGGCAGCCTAATCGTTGGCAGAAAACACATGGGAATTCCACGGTGGATCAAGGATCACTTCCACGACCTTGACTCCTTGGATATCAGGATCTGCAAGCTAGAGGAGAAGGATCTCCTGATTTTGCGGGAGATGCCCGACCTGTACGATCTGAAGCTAAGGTTGGAGGTCGTCCCAAGAGAGCCCATGGCCATCAGCGGTGAAGGGTTCCCGAGGCTCGGGGAACTGGTTGTTGACTGCCGCGTTCCACGGGTTGTCACCTTCCAGGAAGGAGCGATGCCGATGCTGGGATATCTCTACTTGGAGTTCCAGTTCTACGGTGGCCCACCACCAGCTGCAAATAAAGGAGAGCCTCAGCTGGGTATCAAGCACCTCCGGCGCCTCCTGTGGGTAGAATTTAAATGCAACTTGGAATGGTATGGAGGAGCAGCAGAGAGCAGCCCGTGCATCAGCGCCATGATTGACGTCGTGAGGAAAGAAGCCCAAGAGCATCCCAGAGAGATCTGCTTTCGTGTCTCTGGCCGCAAAGATGAGGACTTTCCAGCGAACAAGGAGAGCGCACAGTCTTCTAGCAGTGGGACAAGCGAGATCAATGACACTCCAAATGGTGGGAGGGGCGAGATCCAGGGGGAGGAGGAAGAGACTTTTCCAGCGAACGAGAGCGGAAAGGTTTCCGACAGTGGGACGGCCGGCGAGATCGAGGAGGAGGAGATCCACGAAGAGGAAGAAGGGTGATTGGGTTTCTTGACGAGTATTGCCGAGGTAATACATACTCTTGGCTCTTTCGTTGTTTTATTTATTACCGCCACTATATATAGCTAACTAATGCACTTACTTGTACAGTCGTCCTAATTTGCAGGTTGGTTGGTTGGTTATTTCATCATCGTAATTAATGACTGCCTCAAATCTATCTGCAACCATCTGCAACTATATATCTACGCATGGCTCTTCTTCTTCAGGCTTTCTCCATCTGATGCTAGCTAGCTGTTGCTTAATTTCCATTGTCATATGCAACCAAGGCTTCCAAGTTGAGTTGGCCCTTCAAAGGCACCTGTATCTGTATGGCACTTCAAAGGTGCGTCTGCCTTGCACCGTGCAAGTGGTGGAACACTTTGAATTAGGGCTTGGTATTGTCATGTAATTTATTTAATAGTAAGGAATCGCTTTGAAGGGAGCCCAACAATTTGCTCCTCGTATCTACTAGAGTAGCTTTTATCATGCACTTAATTGTTATCAAAACTCTCTTCTTATTATGTAATAATAATAAATGTGACGAGTTTTCTTGTTTGTTTGTGATCGAGCTAACGCTCAAGCAGAAATTATATTATATAGTGTTTCACAGGTACACAGTAATATAAGATCGTTTAGATCACCAAGTAGGGGGGGGGGGGGGGGGGGGGGGGGTATGTACTGATTGATAAGAGTAAGCAGTTGGAATTAATTAGATTACGAGTATGTCCGTCTACATATTATACATCTCTCTTCTTAAACAGACAGAAGGAAGGCTAGCTCCAACTGTTTCAATCTTCTTAAAAGAAAATTTATACACCAACAAACAAATATCAACGTCAGGGAGCACCCGCCCGATCTGCTTGAAACTGGTAAGATCTAAATGAATGCCAAATAGGTTTTTCCTAGGTCCCCATCCTCCAATCAAAGAGGATCCCAAATAATATCAGCAACACAACACAGAAGAAGAACAAAAACTGGCTCCAACTTGAGGACACCAGCTCAAAAATGGGACGTACCCTCTAACTCGACCACCGGCTCACTCCAAGGCTAACTAAAACCTTGGTAAAACCGAGAGGTCGGCGATCCCCTTGGTCAAACTCGTAACCTTTTGCAGCAGCGCCAGCCGATTGTTGCGGATCCTCTCGTCTTCCTGTTCCATGGGCCATCACCAATTCACCATACAAGTTTAATTAGCAAAGGTATAGATATGTGCATATATACACTGTCAAGTGGTAAAATGAAACGAATCATGGTAGATCTTAAAACACATAGATTTGTGCTCACCGCCATGACGAAAACATTGTTGAAGAAATCCTCCAGTGGTTGTATCAGAAGCAGGGAGGCCTCGGCAAAGGTTTTGACGTCGACTCCTGCAATGGCGGTGAACAGAATAGACTACAGGTGAGCAGAATGAACTGCAGATCAGAAACCTGTCGCTTTGAGAAATGAGAACTGTAGACTTGCGTACCTCCAAGTAGGCGCTCCACCACGCCTTTTCTTCTTCTTTCTCGAATGCGCTTGCGTCAACCTGCATATTGCATCAGCAAGCTTAGTCCATGACTCAAGCTGCACTTTGAGTATGTTAAAGAATTGCATTGGTACGTGTCTACGTAAAAGCAGCTTGTACCTCCCAAGCAGACTCAATTTGCTTCCCACGTATAATTCGAACTGGCCTTGAATACACCTCGACAATTTTTGGAAAAACTTCGGTTCTTGAAAAAGCTTCCATCTGCAAGTGTCCACATTTTCCGATAAAGGGCATTTTTATTGACTCAAAATGTTGCAAGTGTCCACATAGCAAAACCATCACCCAAAAACTCAGGATGCTTCAATAAATTCCAGCAAGTTAGTAAGCACATAAAACGTAAACGCAGATATTTTACACCGCATAATATGGAGTTCCAGGTTACAAATACAGTCTTTGAAATTAATGTAGCTTCTAATCCACGGAGCATTAAAAAAATGATCTTAAAGTTTAGCACTATATGGTTTCTTACTTCAGCTGCCGTTTGTGATGCTAGATAAGGGCAGTTTGCACGCTCCATAAGCACTGACCGGACTATTTCGTAGTTAATTCCTTCATCCACCTGATACAAAATGAGGAAACAATGAGTCAGTTAGAAAAGACATGGAACTTTACTCTTATAACAATGTTTATATGTCTATCCTCAGTACATTCTAAGAGGATAGAGTACAAGAATTTTGGAGAACAGCCTTATGTGCAACTCTATTGTTATGACAGGTCAAGAAGATACTTACCAAAAGTTGTTCCAGTCTCCGTGTTACAAATTGTACTACCTAAGAACAATTTGATCAGAGTTCTCATAAACCATTTATTCATGAACATACTACATAGTGATGAATCTGAAATATATACCGACCTCATTTTATGACGTCACTGTCTATTCTGATAGGCTGCACCTCTGCCACCAAGGTCAAGGCATCGTGAGGTCAAAGTTCTTGTTCTCAACCAATGTTTGGACCTATATAAAATATATTATGAGAATAGTTTACATGTAATAATATTTTCAGTTTCAACTTCCCTTACCAGTCCATAAGAGGTCCTTCTCAGTGCAAATGGATCGTTTGAAGAACTTGGCTGGCATCCAGCTCCAAACAGACCCACTAAGCTGTCCAATCCGTGCAAGTAAAAAGGTTAGTATTAGAATCAAGGTGCTAAAGACTTTATCAACATTTTGTGTATTCAATTTAGCTTCTGATTAACAATGGCAATATATGTGAGGGAAGTACCTATCAGCAACCGCCAGAGAACCTTGGAAGTGTTATCTCGAATAGTGCTTCCACAACCTTTGACATGAAACTTTGCTCAGCCAAAGTTGAGGACCAGCTTAACTTTCCCTATTAAGAGCTGGCAACAAATGTACCTCTTCTAGAAGACCATCCGTTAAAGAATATTGGCGTGCCATAATTCCAGACTATGAAGTAAATTCTGCAACAATGGAAGTGGCCAGATCTGGCATAGCCAATGCAGCTGCATCTTTGACAACTGGGATCATCCCCTCCTTTATCCCGAGAACAAGGGTCAGCCTCTCCAACAAAATTTTCAGCACGTGCCATTTTGTCGAGCATCATACCAAGTTTTTCCTTTTCAACGGAATGCAGATAAAATAAGAATAAGCAGAACACAAGAATGTACTGAACAATCTTCTGCTACCTCTAGCATGCAGATCAGCACACCTTGATGTGTACTTATATCAACAGACGAAGAGTTTCGCAGAATCCAAATACAAAGCATGTTTCCAAGAAGGATGTGCAGCTTACCAAGCAAAAGGCTCAGATTGGTGAACGAAATCTGAATACTCATCAGACAGAAGGAATCCTTGAGCAGAAAATTCAGACTTCCAGAGGAGGCCCAGGCAGAAAGTATGATGAGCCAAACCGAGTGTGCTTGTTTCGACCGTGAACAATCCACAACAGGAATGTCGACCGTGAACTGTCCGTCCGGCATCCTGGACGGCTTACCTGCGGGCGATCCCTTCATTATGTCTATCTGGGCTTGGATTGCAAACTCTGTTGAGCTCCAGCGACTTCATCTTCGTTATCAGCGAGATTTGTGGAGGTAGAAGTCAGCAGGCAAAGGTGGACAATCAGAACTGAATCAACTGATGCATATATAGATACAGACTGCAATTGTGCTTCCTCTGATTTCTGAATCCTAAATACTTGCATGTGGTTTCCTCTGCTTTTGCTCTGCTTTCTTGAGTCTGAATACTTGGCTGTAACTTGAGGTTTCAGGTGTCAGGTCGACCTAGGGCCCGACAATCTTCCTCCTTCCGACCAGAGCACGGGCGGAGATGCTGCATTCTCACGTCACGTTACTGGCGGCTGATAACTCTCTTTTCGTTAGCAAGGAGAATACACACCAGACTTTGTGGTATCTAGATACTCGATCTACGAAGCCGAATCTACTGCGTCAGGAATCCTAAGCCGCCACAGACCCCAACACTTACATATTAAGCCGCAATGACCCCACTTGAGCTCTGGGACAGGATGTCCCTGTCGCCGGGCAACCTCCGCCGTCGTCGCCGGCATCGGGAGGGTCTTCTTTTAGTAAGTCAAGTGGCCTGACTGACTCGAAAAAGAGCGATGGCTCATGGTTGGACTCGGAGCCGTCTCACTCGAGTCTGTTCCACCACTCAACCACCGGCTTGGGACCTTGGCGTGACATCCTGGTGATATCTCCTTTGAAGTTATTCTGTTGGAGTCGAACCCTGACTAGGCTTGCACAACTTAGCAAGCTTGATGGCAAGGGTCCGGCCAATTTGTTGCCTGCAGCGGACAAGTGTTGTAGCTGACCTCCCGAACAAAGACCGGATGACAAGGAACCAGAGAGGATATTGAGAGCGAGTTCCAACTGAACTAGACTCATTAACTTGGAAAATTCTTGAGGAATAGGCCCGGAAAGTTGGTTTAGAAGAAGCTCCAAGATGGTTAGTTTAGTCAAATTTCCTAGGCTATTTGAGATGGAACCTGAGAGTCTGTTGTAATAAAGATTCAGTTGTTCTAAGTTCACAGCATAACCTAACTCTCGTAGAACCTGACCAGAAAGTAGGTTCTTGCCAAGGTGCAAGGTAGTGAGTTTTGTCAAATTACCTAAGCCGCTTGGGATGGCACCTGTGAGACTATTTCCGCTAAGGTCCAAGTTCTCTAAGTTCTCCTGGTGACCCAATTTTCGAGGAATTTCACCAGAAAGTCGGTTCCCAGAAAGGTACAACAAAGTGATTCTTGTCAAATTCCATAAGCCATTTGGGATCGAACCTGTGAGACTATTGTTGCGCAGATCCAAGACCTCTAGGTTCACAATGTAACTAATTCTCGTGGAGTTTGACCTGAAAGTCGGTTCTGGTAAATGTTCAAGGCAGTGAGTTTTGTCAAATTCCCAATGTTATTTGGGATGGAACTTGTGAGACCATTATTGCTACGAACCAAGTTCTCTAAGTTCGTAAGGTGACCTAATTCTCGTGGAATAGGTACGGAAAGATGGTTATTATAAAGGTACAAGATAGGTAGTTTTGTAAAATTGCCTAGGTTGTTTGGGATGGACCTTGTTAGTGTGTCGTTGCTAAGCCCCAAATTCTCTAAGTTCAACAACCAACCTAGTTCTTGTGGAATTTGCCCAGAAAGTTGGTTACTATAAAGGTATAATGTAGTGAGTTTTGTCAAATTTCCTAAGCTGTTTGGGATGGACCCTGTTAGTGCGTTGTTGCTAAGCGACAAGCCCTCTAAGTTCAACAACCAACCTAGTTCTTGTGGAATTTGCCGAGAAAATTGGTTACTATAAAGGTATAAGGTAGTGATTTTGTCAAATTTCAAGCACTAGCTCCTCTAAGTTCAACAACCAACCTAGTTTTCGTGGGATTTGCCTAGAAAGTTTATTTTTGGACAAATCTAACCTAACCAAGTGCTTTAGGTGGCCTACTTCAGAAGGGATATCACCAACTAAGTGATTGTTTGACAGATTGACGGTCACAAGGCTACTCATATTGCCTATCTGCCTTGGTACCTCACCAGAGACTTCATTTTCATGAAGCATTAACAAATGCAAATTTGTGAGATTTCCTAGACCTAGTGGAATTGAGTCTCTTATCTGGTTGCCTTGCAGAAGGAGAGCGTGGAGCTCTCCTAGGACCTGAATGCCGGGTGGGATGCTCCCATGAGGTAGTTGTACGAGAGGTCAAGGCATGTCAAGGTCCTCAAGGCCGAGAAGTCAAGGGACTCTAGCGTCCCTCTCAGCCGCATCCCCCACTGAGAGATGCCGCTGATCGTCGGTCGATGCTGGTGCGGGTGCACACCGGTATCACACCTGATGCTGCGCCAGTTGCAGGGCAGCGACATGTTTCCCCTGGACCGCAGGGTGTGCTGGCTTTGGTTGTCGAGGCTATCTTTCCAGACGAGGAGCGCTCTTGCTTGTCCTCCGAGTGCCGTTGCATCCGACGCAAGTGCGACGGAGGTGGCCATCATCATCATCATCAGTATGGTCATGGTGAGAGAGGCAAGCATTTTGGGTGGTGGATGCATCTCCATGACTAGCTAGCTAGGTTGGAATTGGCTCTGCCATGTGGTTCTGAGTGTCGATGGCAGCACATTAAATCGAGCACACATCTGTCGATATGTTTACGGAATATACATGCCAAAGAAGAGAACAACCATGGCCCTGCCATAATTGATGGAGAGTTGGCATGAGAGTTACGGTCAGCTCACACGGCACGGCAATGGAGAGTAGGCATGGGAGTTACAGTCAGGTCATTCGTGGTTGAGCCATGTGCATACTGATTTATGGACGGCTGCGTTGCATGTCTCACACGGCTGTACTAGCTTCCAATACTTGGACAGTGATAAGGTACGCAGCTTCCAAACATTCGATGTATACGTAGACCAAACCAGGCTGCAGAATGAGTGGCGTCGCTCTTGTTGCTTAACCCAGACAATTATGCAAGCTACAGACTTGTACGACAGACTTTGAAGCATCCAATATTCAAATGATAATTTGTAAAAGCCTATATCCTCGATCAAGCATATGATGCGGTTGCACAAGACTTTGAATCATTCAAGATTAAAATAATAATTTATGAAAGGTCTGGAGTCAGTCAGCATGATAGGTCGGAAGGATAAGCACGACCTGTATATGTGCTAATACTAATGTATACAGACAGCTGAAAGAAATAATGCATTAAAATCGATTCACAGTATATGTTGCTCATTATTTGATTGATTTCATATACAGGCTTACCAGTTGGTAATTTTACTAACTCCATCGGTTCCATGTTAATTGTTGCTCAAACGGGTGTATTTAACACTGAAATACGTCTAGATGAATGTGTTTCAGCTACAACTGATATGAAACGGAGGAAGTACTTCATTTCTAAAATAGAATGGAGCGTCTAAAATTACGCCAGTGTGTGCATGAACTGGGATTAATACAGCTTGACGATGCTTAAACACAGTACAACCATGGTATCAACGATTTGATTAAGAGAATTTTTACGGTACATATGTTAACGGAATACCTGTCAATTCCCTGCAAAAAGAAATATGAAATACATGTCAAAGAATAGAATAATTGCCCAGCCGTGGCCATGGAAGTATAGATCATGGCCGTGGAAGTCTGCAGAACCTGCCGTGCTTGATGCTTGGCCATGCAAGTCTAGACCGTATGAGAGTCTGTCTGCACAACTGCCGTGCGTACCGATCTGCGGATCGGTATGTTGCATGTCCCACACGGCAATATATGCTGTTCGTAGATTCCAATACTTTGATAGTAACAAGGTAGTTGCCGAAAATGAAGGCTTTATTGGGATATATGATGTGCGTCAGCGTGTGTGTGAGCTTGCGTGCGTAGTGGGCTATTGTGATACTATTGGAGATGCTCTAATTAATTAACCCCATTTTTGTAGAGGATGATTAACCCCACTATTAATTAAGCTTATTTCATATTAAAATATCGAAAACTAATAAAGCTGATCTTTGTGCATGGGCGCTGAAGAAAATTAGGGCTGACACGCAAGAAAATGCAAGAGTTCGCCCAGTGATATACAATGTACGTATGTAGCATTTTTAGGAGTTAGCCATCTCCACAATTTCTTGCTTTATACCTTGATGTATCTACCACAAAATTTTAATAGAATGAGAAGTAACGTGTTTCATTATTCTCCGAGAAAAACACAAGTCAACCATGTAATCTAGGCCACAACATATATCGGCCGAACTCAATGCGTGTGCGACGGTATCCGTCCGCCGTAGAAGAAAGAGGACGACAGCGACCAAGAAGAATATACGGACCGCTGAGAGCAACCACCGTCAGATACAAACATGCTCGAATGCACTACTCCCAGTCAATACGTACGTTAGACTAGACTACAGCGTATGAAGGCAGGCAGATCCAGCGACGAAAAGTATGGAATCCGCTCAAATTAATGCACACGACCATTCGCGCGTCAAAAATGCTAGACATACAAAGACTTACACGCTTTTACATGCTCCTTTCATCTAACAACCAATCACAAACCATTCGCGCGCGTAGCAGCTTGGTTGCTAGTACGTGCTTACTAGCTCCCTCGTGAACCGTTGCAAGAAAAAGCAAGCAAACTAGCTAGCTAATGGCGCCGACTCGCAGCTCGCGCCGCCTCTACGGCACACTGCTCGTGCTCGTGGCCGCCACTGCCTTTGTCAGCGCTTTCGCGGAGGGAGAGGAAGCGCTGGCTGCCCGGCACGAGCGGTGGATGGCCAAGCACGGGCGCTTGTACACGGACGCTGCCGAGAAATTGCGCCGGCAGGAGGTGTTCGCGGCCAACGTGCGGCATGTTGATGCTGTCAACAGGGCGGGCAACCGGACGTACATGCTCGGGCTTAATCAATTCTCCGATCTCAGCAATGAAGAGTTCACGGAGAAGCACCTCGGGTACCGTCACCAGCGTGGCGGGCTCCGTACCGAGGACAACACGCCGGTGGCCACGGTGAACATGTCCAAGGCTCAGTTCCGGTCCATGCCGGAGCCGGACAGCATGGACTGGAGGGCCCAGGGCGCCGTCACCCCTGTCAAGGACCAAGCTTCATGCGGTAAGAATCTGCAGCTCCTGCGAAGGTACAACATAAGCCAAAGTTCACAAATGGCTATACATATATGTGTTTACACGTGAAGGTTGTTGTTGGGCGTTCGCGGCGGTGGCGGCGACCGAGGGGCTCGTAAAGATTGCCACTGGCAACCTCATCTCCATGTCAGAGCAGCAGGTGCTCGACTGCACCGGCGGCGCCAACACCTGCAACGGCGGCTCCGTCAAGGAGGCGCTAAACTACATCGCCGAGAGCGGCGGCCTGCAGCTGGAGAAAAACTACGCGTATCGCGGCCAGCATGGCGCCTGCCGCATCATTCACGCAATGGCAAATTCGGCCGCCTACGTCAGCTACTTTCAGGCGGTGAGCCTGAACGGAGACGAGGTCACGTTGCAGGAGCTCGTCTCCAGACAGCCGGTGGCCGTGGAGTTGGAGTCTGACATTGACTTCCAGCACTATATGAGCGGCATCTACACCGGCAGCTCCTCGTGCGGACAGAACCTGAACTATGCCGTGACGGTGGTGGGCTACGGGACCGACAGCGGCGGGCAGGAGTACTGGACGGTGAAGAACCAGTGGGGGACGACGTGGGGCGAGGGGGGCTACATGCGACTCACGCGCGGGAACGGCGCCAACTGCGGCATGGCCAACTACGCCTACTACCCAACCTACGTCACTTCTAACGGAGGAGGTATGTACCGCGATGCTCTCCACCTGCGCCACCTATGAAAAATGAATCTGAGGAGGGTTTTGTGTTCCCCAAACAAAACGTTTTACACAGATAAATACTCCCTCCGTCCCATAATTAGAGTAAGAATAGATTTCCCTAAAAAAAGGAGTAAGAATAGATTGGCAGGGCCTGTACTAGACCAACTGCATGGAGGAGTGCGCTCCGCGTAGTTAGGTTAGAATTCCTAGCCATCTTACCCCATGCCAACAACTCAGAAAAACAAATCTTACCCCACGCTATATGTCGTATGTTTTATACCATATTTATTTTTAAAAAACCAAATAACAAGAAAGTAAGGGTTTGAATTTTCCCAACTAAAACGTCCAAAATTTTCATGCATTTCATAGATTAATGTTTTTGATTTGTCAACACTCGACACTCGATTTTTAGTAAAGGTCATGTCAAAAATTTCTATTTTCGTTCAACTATGTTTTATTAGTATAATTATAGTTTTTGTCATGCTCAATTATATGCATTTTTTAGCCTCCTTAATTTTACTAAATTTGTGTTATTAACAAGCTCCCATTTAGTTTGAAAATGTCAAGAACCCCCTCTTGGCCGCGGACACCAATAGATGACCTGCCATCGTCCCGAGATATCGAGGGCCGTACGAAACCTCCCCGGGACCTGGCCCTCGAACAAATCTCCCAGGGGGCTGCCATTGTCAACGATCCTACCACCAGGGACAACAATGCGCACGATTCATGTGATGATGAGTCGGATGAAGAGTCTAGATGTATGGCTAGTGGGTCTGGTCATGAAGAAGAGTCCGGTCGTGAAGGGGTGACCGACGGTGACGAAGAGACTCGCCTTGAGGAAGACCAAGCAGGCGGGGCTCCACCAGCTAAGCAAAGAAGTGCGGCCACACCATGGCTCGACGGCTAGATTAGGTGCGGCGGTAATCCGGGCATCCTAGCTTGGGCTACAGGCGCGTGAGTGTCTGGATTTTCCATCTTCTGATGACTTTTCCTCACATTTTTCTAAACTAAAAACCCATCATCACTACGACACTGTCAACATTTCCGGTCACCATCATGACTAACACTTGGGAACGGTCATGTACCTACCACGTCTCCATCATCATCAGTGAGCTACTATGGCAAGTCGGAACCTTTCTCTAACAAGAACACGTACGCCATTTTTGTTAGAGTAGCAAAAATAAGTCACAGAGGATGGCCATTCTCGCCGCCTGGCTGGCAAATGCATGCTCAAGACCCTCCCATGGCAGCCTCTATGTTGCGGCGAGCTTCCTGGTCCTGTGCTCAGGGCTGGCCCTGTGTTATGGGAGGCCCTAGGCGAACTCGATGACATGGCCCCTGTGTTTCAGATCACTTTCTTTTTTTTCTCCTTTTTTCAGCACCCGACAAATTCTTTTTCTTAGGCAAGATGGCAGGCTAATGTCCTAAAATAATGAAGAAAAGAGGATACAAAGAATTAGAAATTTATACATCGGATGATTGGAACCCTAAACATGTACACAACATGACAAAAAATTAGGATGGATCAGAACGAATAGTTGAATACGTAGTAAAGTATCAAAGAAACTACTGAAGTTTAGCTTTGGATGGAATGGGGGATGGAACAGGAATATGGTACATGGATGGATACGTACTGTATTGCCGCCTTGCCGGATGCCGGATGGCAGAGCGGCGCGCGCTGCGACGATAACCAGTAGCGGCCAAGGCGCCGGGTGACATGCCGACGGTCAACGAGACGATGAAGTCACGAAGACGAACCGACGAGGGACGAAGGCACAAGATCAGATCTTCGATTGATTTGTTTCACAGAAGCGAAGCGAGCGGCCGAGTGGCTGGCGTGACGCTTCGTAGAGATTAGATACTTTATGATTTGTGAATGCCACGTGTCATTCATCAGGGTGGGTCTCACCTGCTAGTCCGTGAGACCTGGTCTCATATAATTTTTTTTTCCCACCTAGCTATGGGTCTAGCCCATGTCCTTTCGTTTCTCTTGTATAGTTTTTTTCTTAACTATTTTTTGTTTGGCTGTATAAGATATGTATCCTACATCATGGGCCACCTCCCGGCCTAGGCCCTGGGCCATTGCCCCTCCCGCCATACCCCTGGGCCGGCCCTGCTTGTGCTCGAGCTCCCAGTCAAGGTTCGTGTTTAGTTACGACACTCGTTGATTGAAGATTCTCCGGTGTTGCGTCGGTGGGGTTCGGTAGGCATGCATGTTTGGTGCATGCATTAGGCTGCTTGCAAAGTTTCGGTATTGTGTCCCTCAATGGCACCCCACATCTACTTGTGTCTCTCCTGGTGATTGTCCTTCGATCTGCTAGCTAGGTCGTTCCTTGTCCTCGGCGTTCATTTTTTCTCCTATTCTTTTGCCCCTTGTTACTTGTATAGTTTTCGGCCTAGTTTCCCTCATAATGGGGGTCAATTTGTTCAGGTTTTTGACCGGGTTCTCTTACGAAATGGATTGGCCTCTTGGCATTATAGCCATTTGAGTGGTAATATATTCAGGTGGGGAAACTCTCCACCGTCCCCACCTCTGTTACCCTTAGAAAAAGTATGTCTAATTGTTTCTACATGTGTGCAGATAAAGGAAATGGTACTAAAGCCAAGGAAAATGGCAATGGTTCAAATGCAAACGTCAGCAACCCAAGCAGAAATAGCAGTCACCCTGCAATCCTGCCAATTGTCCTCCCTGTGGTAACAACACTTGGTTTAATCTCAGCTATATCAATTTGCATATGGAGAAAGAGATCCAGTCTAAAGAAAACACAATCATGTAAGTACCTTTACAGTACTATCAGACTGGGACCGGGACCATGAAAACTTTAGTAAATTGAATTATGCAGTCCCAGTTCATCCTCCCTTTCACAAAGCATCCATTACGGATTGCTCCCTTTGTAGCTGCTCTTTTACTGGATCTCTGCAGAAAAAAATACCAATTGTCAGTTTATTGTATTTCGTATGCAGATACAGCTTATTCAGAAGATATTGAAGATATTAAATCAGTGCTGTTGGACACATCTATAATAAGAATAGCAACAAGTAATTTCTCTGAAGAAAATAAATTGGGGGAAGGAGGATTTGGGCATGTCTACAAGGTAATCCAGCAACAAACCCAGTATTACTACTCCCTTCGTTTAGAAATATAAGTCTTTATAGAGATTCCAATAAGGGACTGCATATGGAGCAAAATGAGTGAATCTACGCTTTAAAATATGTCTATATACATCTGTATGTAGTTTGTATTGAAATGTCTAAAAAGACATGTATTTAGAAACGGAGGCAGTAGTTGTCTACAGCTTCCTGCTGTTGTCACCATATTGTTTCACCTGAGTTCCAGCTGACTCCTATTTTCTGTCATGAACAATTGAAAACCATTTATTAACAAGAATGTACAGATTAGCTACCTTAGATTAAAGCCAATTTTTTAAACCCGCTTTGCATTTATGTGCTCTCTGCCTTCGAGTGGTGTGGGCTTTCTTCTTTATCTCGGCCATTCAAAATATATCTACTAACTGGGTTCTGACTTTGTGACTTCTCGATCCTATTTCAAATCTAGTTTCACCTTACGCTTCTTATACTAGCATAAACAATAGGTACATGTCAAGCTAGATTACAATAATAGTTGGATTTTATGATGTTATATTAATTTAAGTTGCTGCTTTTCAGGGTATGATGCCAGATGGACAGGAAATAGCAGTAAAACGATTATCGGAAGGATCAAAACAAGGCCTTCGTGAACTAAAAAATGAGCTATTATTAGTCGCCAAGCTTCAGCACCGGAATCTGGTGAAGTTAATAGGCGCCTGCCTCAATGGAGAGGACAAATTACTTGTGTATGAATATATTCCAAAGAAAAGTCTTGATGCCTTTATTTTCGGTACTGGAGTTTCTACTTAATTTCTTATTCCAAGCAAAGTTTGGATTGACAAATACTAGTTGTACTGACTTCATCACTACATTGTTCTTTACAGAATGAAAAGCATTGAGAAAAAAATCAAGCTTTTCATGAAGCTACTATAAATTAGAACTAAAAGAAAAATTCAATGGGGGTAATAAGATAATACAAACATAGGTCTAGGTCAATTAAACAAATACTTGCATGCACATCGGTTGAACAAATATATAATTTGGAGTCTCGATGACTGATTTTATTTATTTAACGCGAGCAGGAACTCGCCAAACCCATGATTCTGCTATAACTAATGAATAAAAAGGGAACTTGTTACCTTAATTAGAGTAATTAATATGTGTCTAGTTTTCTCTTTCACATGCATTTTTGCCACTTTAAAGTTATTCCAGTGTGCATTTCTTATTCCAAGCAAAGTTTGGATTGACAAATACTAGTTGTACTGATTTCATCACTACATTGTTCTTTAATTAATGCAAATGGTTGAGTAAAAATAAAACCAAGCTTTTCATGAAGCTACTGTAAATTAGAATTAAAAGTAAATTCAATGGGGGTAATAAGATAACAAATATCGGTTTAGGTCAATTAAACAAATCATTGCATGCACATCAGTAGAACAAACATATAATTTGGAGTCTCGATGACTGATTTTATTTATTTAACGTGAGCAGGGACTCGTAAAACTCATGATTCTGTTATAATTAATGAATAAAAAGGGAACTTGTTACCTTAATTAGAGTAATCAAAATGTCTAGTTTTCTCTTTCACATGCAGCTTTGCCACTTTAAAGTTACCCCAGTGTGCATGTTTTCATATACGTTCTGTGTCCCCTGATTTATTTGGCTTACGATGCCTATTTAGATGACGAAAAGCGTGGAAAATTAGCCTGGGATACACGATACAAGATCATTTGTGGTATTGCTCGAGGCTTGGTGTATCTACATGATGAGTCCCGTATAAAAGTTATACATAGAGATCTGAAGCCGAGCAATATATTACTAGAAATGGATATGAATCCAAAGATCTCTGACTTTGGTTTGGCAAGTATTTTTGAGGGTGATCATACAAAGCATATCACAAGAAGAGTAGCTGGAACCTAGTAAGTCTCTATGGATTCGGTTAATCTTATATATCATAAGTTTGTAACTATCAAGTTCACAAAGGAAGAAATGCTTAACCATTTTCTAATGTACAGTGGGTATATGGCGCCAGAATATGCGGTTCTTGGACATGTTTCAACCAAATCAGATGTGTTCAGCTTTGGAATGATTATTCTAGAAATTGTGACTGGGAGGAGAAACAGTGTATCCTCTGAAACAATGATGGCTCAGCATCTTTTAACATATGTCAGTATAATATTCAGTGTATTCCAGGTCTTAAAATATCTGATGACATAGTAAGCTTTTTTTATGAGTCATTGCTTGTGTACAGGTATGGGAGAACTGGACCAAGGGGACAAAAGCTGAGATAGTGGATCCATCATTGCACTATAACAACCGCTCTGAAAATGAGGTTCTCAAGTGTGTACACATTGGACTATTATGTGTTCAAGAGAATCCAGGTGATAGACCCGGCATGTCCAGTGTGATGCTGATGCTTGTTGGAAAGTCTACTACCTTGCCTGCTCCTTCTAGGCCTGCTTTTCTATTTAGGTTGAATGATGAAAACCATGCCCATGGTGGTCTAAATAACCGACTAGATGGCTTGAACGAATCAAATCCAACATTCAATAATTTGACAATCACAGAATTAGAACCAAGATAGCCCTGACCCCCAAGTATGTAGCTAGGCAAGAGAAACAAGAAACACCATTATTTTTGTCAATTCAGTAGGATTGTCGAATAAACATTTGTAAATCCTATGACTAGCAAGACATATTTAGGGGATGATAGTTTGAGAATCTAACTGGTCAAATGACAAGAGTTATGACTTATGAGGTGCAGATCCGAAATTCTTCCAAAAGGGAAAAAATTCAAACGCGGCATTATTGGCTCATTCTCTGCGTTTTCCTTCAACTAATGGTACAAAATCTGAGATTCTCAATGTCCCTCTCCCTCTTAATGTCTTCGTACTACCAAATTTGTCTGTCAACAGTCAAGGAAATTGCACAAACCATCTATTGAGGTCGATTTTGCATGGAATACCTACTATTCGGGTTTGTTGCACAAAACACCACAAATTGGTGTAATTCATTGCAGCTAGCTCTAATCCATCATTTCACTCCATTAAAATGTTGTAGCTAGCTCAAATCCAACATTTGACTCCGTTGACATGATTCTAGGCGGGTGGGTCCTGCTTGTAAGTGCATACGTGGCAAAAATAAACAAGTCACACCAGTCAGCCAACTAAAATGGCCAATATCTCCCAAACCAGTGGTCAAATCTACGATTTACTTTATCATATTTTCTAAAATGTTGAATTTTAAACACCATCTTAATGAACCAACAAAACTGATGTAGTTAACATGTAATCCAAGTAAGTTGATTTTTTTCCATATCAGTACTAGGTAGATATATAATTTATTGGAGTTTAGAAAAACATTGAATTTTAAGACAAAAACCTGAATGAGAAACTAAAACTACCAATGCCGATGGTTTTATTTGGCCAACGGATGTGGCCTCTTTTTTACAGCGTGTGCACCTATAATGGGGACCCACCCATTAAGAATCATGTCAATGGAGTCAAAACGATGAATTTGAGCTAGCTGCAACAGACTACACCAATAAGTGGTGTTTTGTGCCACAAACCGGAATAGTAGTTGTTCTATGCAAAATCTGCCTCAATAATTCACTACTGGAATCGCTGAAGATACCTAGTTCTAGATGTTTGCCGAGTTCTTTTCATCGGGTGCTGAACAATGCTACACGGTTGCTGGGTACTAACATAAATAAACTCGTTAATGACAAGAAACTCGGCAACTGAGGAGGATTTCCCAGGGCCATGGAAAACAAACTCGGCGACAAGATTAAACTCGGTAAAGTCTAACATTTACCAAGCACTATGCAAAATAAACTCGGCAAACACCTGAACGATGGGACCCAAACGGGACCAGGCAACAACTATGTGACGGCGGGCAACCTTTGCCGAGTTATCCTTAACGGAGGGGATATCAACAAGGGCCATCTCCAATACCTAGTACATGGAGACGCCGGCATTAACCATCCCTGCCATAATCCTCGCCGCCATCCATCCCCATTCCATTGTAATACTGAACCCAAGAAGATTCCTATGTGTATTACTCCAATCTATCATTCATGTTTGTCATCGGCGTTCATATGAAGATACAAGATCCAGTTCGGCCGGCGCGCTGAATTGGATATGCTGCGCGCGCGGTTTTTGCGCGTCCGCTGGAGCGCTCGGAACGGTAGCGCGCGCAAAAAGCACTAATTTTTCAGCACGACGCTTATATAGCGCGACTGTTGGAGATGCTCTTATGACGACAAAGCAAAATCCGCAGCCCCTCGTATCAGCAAACATACTTGACTATACGTGCTCTCATTACGTTGTAGAAATGAGAACCCATTTGAAGGTTTCATCACTTGACGAAAACATACATCATTAATCTTAAAAGAGAAGCCATTCCATTTTGAGAGCATTCTGTGTCAAAGAACACTAGTACAACTCTGCTTCAAGACTGCGGTCCCGTTGAGCACAGAGCCCGGAACCAGAAGCAATTATATCTTCTCTTTCTGGAAAAAAAGATGGTACATTTCTACCGAAGAGGTATGATTAAAATTCATCAACATTTATGTAGCTTCTTCGACCTTTTTACAACCTAACTGCAATTGCAGTGTCTTGGTAATCCCAGAGTTGGACTTGGGCGGGTGCTCCTATTTGACGCATAACGCGCTAGAACCCCCCCTCCCCCCGCACCTTTTGTGTCGGCCCACGTATGGGGGTGGGACAGTTTTTTTGCTTCACTTTTTATTTTATGTTTTTTCTATTTTTAAATAATACGGCACTTCAAAAAGTTCCAAATTTCAAAAAAAAAGAATTCTGATTTTTTTTCAGAAATCATAAAATGTTCGTGACTTCAAAAAATGTTCAGGAAATCCTAAAAAAATGGTGGAGTCAGAAACGTCTGTGATTTTAGAAAAAATGATTCACAATTTAGACAAAAATGTTTGGGAAATCAAAATATGTTCAAGATTTAAAAAAAATGTTTGCATATCAAAAAATGTTTTGGAATTTGAACAAATTTTTGTAAATTCAGGAAATGTTCAAAAAAATCAAAAAAATGTTCACGAATTTCAAATTTTGTTCCCAAAATTTCAATAAAATAATTGATTAAAAAATTCTCTTATTCAAAAATTGTTCACAAAAAAAATATTCGTGAAATTCAAATGATGCTTGTCAATTCGAGAAATGATCACTAATTTCAAAACAACATTCACGAGTTTCAAAAGCATGTTCATTATTTAAAACAGTGTTCATGAATTTGTAATAAAATGTTTGTGAATTCAAAAACTATTCATGGTTTCACAGGATTTTTAGGATTTCAGAAAATTATGGTGAATTTAAATATGTTTGCAAAAATGAAAAATGAAAAAAGTAAAGAAAATGAAAATGAAAAAGTAAAGGAAAAACAAACGTGGAAAAAATGAAACCTTATAAAGAAAAGAAAACACAAAAATGAGAAAAAAAAGAAAAAACCTTAAACACACACACACACACACACACACAAAACGGTCTAGGAGTGTGATAGCTCGCAAAACCGGAAAGGAGTTAGTTGGGCCGGCCTATGTGTACCTAGCTTGGAGCCAGGGTACGTGTTTGGTTGCTCTTTGGTGACCTACGTGTCTAATAGGAACCATCGAACCGCGAGCTCTATGTCTCGGATTAAGGGAGACGGTACCGGCTCTCGTGATGGATCGAACGTGGGATCTCCTCACTACTAGCCACTGCTCCAGCATGAGTTTGTGTCTACTACATAGGGCGCGACCTACTAGAAGTGAAATAGCCGGTTTTTATACCGGTACATTTTCCTTTCCTGTTTTTACTGTTTATTCACTTCTTTCTTTCTTCTTCATTTCAATTTGGTTTTCTTTGAGTTTTAAATTATTCCACTTTTTTTTACAAGATTAACATATTTTTATTACATGATTAACATTTAATATTAAAATCTTGATTGCATTGCTAGTTTTCTTGCTATACCTAACAAATAGTATACTAAATAATGTGCAAATACACATGTACAAATAATGGTGCGTAAATAAAAAGTAAAAAACATATAGTTTCAAGATTAGTTTTGATTAAGTAAAAAAATTCAATATAAGTATGTAAGACCGAGTCACTCTCCAGCTGTTGTACATTGCAATGACCACCCGCCAACTGAGCCTTGTCGAATTGGAACCTCCAATGCAAGTTTCAGTAATTAATTTTTATATCTCGGTTCGCTACTCCATGTCACACTTCTCTAGCTAAGTTCAAGTTTCAAATGTTATAATTTTTTTTAATTTTGAACCTGTGAAAGTGAGAAATTTAATTGATCAAAACATTCATTCAATTTGTTTACAAATTTATTTTAGAAACACCGCAACTCAATTTTTTTGAAGTTTAAATCTTGTGAACCTTGGAGTTCAATTCCTAAAAGTCAACTTTCTTAAAAATGCTCTTCAAGTTTTGAAGTTGATAGTTATGTTTCCAAAATCGTAACTTTGGGGCCGTTACCAAATCTATTATAAAAAGGCACTGGTTGTGACGGCCCAGGTTGTTGAATCGGGCAATTGGCATGGCACGAGTGCATAAGGGCGGGCCGGGATATGTATCGCTTTATGCGAGAGGAAGGATACCCTCGCCTAAAAAAACCCTCCAAATGCGATGGTCCAACTCGACATTAATATTATTTTGTTTACTATTTCCGAAAATATTTTAAATACCTATGTTCCAAGAAACTTAAGGAAAAATCTCTTAAAATATTCACCACAAATATGAAACAGGTTACCACAATTTAAAAATTATGGGTAAAATTTTAAAATGTTGACAGCATTGATAAAAACTAAATGTTCATGACATTTAAATTTTTTCACACATTTGCAATAAAATCTATGTGAAATTTAAAATAATTATACAATGTAGAGAAATATTTGTGTAATTCAAAAACAAATCTTTCAGCGCATTCAAAACAATTGATGTTACATTTTAAGAAATTTTCACGTGTTTCAAAAATATGTTATTTCATATTTCAAAAAATGTATACGATGTAAAACAATGGTCATATAGTTTTAAAAAAAGCGCTTTCTACCACTCAGACAAATATTTCACGTGTATTTGGGAAATGCTAACACTTATTCAAAACAGGTTTGAAATTGTGAATTTTCAAAATATTAATCATATATGTAAATAAATTTCAATGTGTATGACATGTTATATATATACAAGAATGTAAAATGTGTATGAAAAATTAGACATCAATAAAAATATTTTAAAAAGTTAATAATGTAATTGAAAAATGGCAAACATGTGTAACAAATTTTCAAAAAAGAAAAGATAGAAACCCATAGGAAATCGATGAAAACCCAAGAAAGAAACAAAAAACCAGGAAAATAGGAAATGAAAAATAACAAAAGAAACCATAGAAAGACGAAAGAGAAACTATGCAAAGCAATGGAAACCCAGATAAGAATTATGGGATAAAATTTAAACAAGCTACAATATTAAAGCATCTCAAACACGCGCGCGAAATATCCGTCGCGCTGGATAAACTGCCAATTTTTCTTTAATGTAAAATATTGTTTCATGGCTATTATTTCTCCATGTATACTTGTCTCCAGAGTAACCGAGGTCACGCAATCCACATTCTAATAATGCCATTCTAAACTTCTCCACTACTGTGGTTACACAATTCATCACCGGACATTTGCTTACTTTTGTTTTTTTGCTTGAGACGCTGGACGGCCCAGCATGATCCATTGAAGTACCTTCATTCAGCCCGTCCTCTTCCAGTCATCATCCCTCCCGGATCACCTAAAAAAAGCTAAGATCCCGGCGGGCGCGGACGACGACGTGACCCTCGACGCGCGCCGCTTCGCCGAGGGAGCACCGGCAGCTCTGATTCCTTCTCTTCAGTCAGCAGGAGTCTCCACGGGGTCAGCCTGCCTGCTTGCACGCCAGGTGCTTGTCTTTATTCCTCACTTAGCTTCAACTAACTCCATTGTTGTGCCCAGTCCGGGTGTTACAAGAGGGACCGGGTACTTGGCATATAATCTCTGTTTGTGTGGATGTTTGCTTCTGAATCATGAATTCCTGCCGTCGACCTAGCATGTTACCGGATAGTGATTTTCTTTCCTTTTTTCCACAGCAGAGTACATGCTTATGTCTTATGTGGGTGTTATATGAAGAACCCTTTGTTATTCTCTTTCCTTTAATCCTGCAAATAAAAATGTCCCTTTATATGTACTCCCTCCGTTCCATATTAAGTTGTACTAAATCAGCGACGAGTAATATGGAACGGAGGGAGTAGCCCTCTCCTTGGCGACAGCCCTCTCTCGATCTATCGCTTCCACTGTCTCCAGGTTTCACAAAGAACATAGAGACAAACAGAGAAAAAAGAGTAGTGAGACACCAGATATCAGGGGCGGAGCCAGAAAATTTTGCCATTGGGTTCGCTCATTCATTCTTTATGAAAATCTGATACTAATTTATGAAGATTAAGGTCTAATTGCAACAAAAAGTATAGCACTCATAAACAATACTCCCTCCATTTCATAATGTAGTGGGTATAGATTTTTTAAAATGTTAAATTCCGCCAACTTTGACCAAATTTGTAGGGAAAATAATCAACATCTACAGCACCAAATATATATGCTATGAAAATATGTCTCACGGTCTATCTAATGATATGTGTTTGATATATTCTTCAAATACATATTTTTCTCTATAATCTTAATGAAAGAGTCCCCCAGATGCTTTGCATCAACACCCCAGTGTCGTAGGGCATCTTCACAACGAGCCCCACAACCTCCTCCTACCTCCCGTCATCACTCTGCTAGCTCCGGCAGCAGCCGCCACGCACCAAACCATCGAAACCCGAGCTCCCATGCCACCCCTGCATCGACTACATGCTCCTGGTGAGCTCTGCTTCCCTTTCTCCCGCTCTCCTGAGTCTCCTGGCAAGCACCCGTGGCTCGGACGACCATGGCAAGGGCACCGATGCGTTCATGACGAGTTTGTTGGTATTGACCGGAGGAGGAAGAGGAGTGGGAGTGAGAATGACGGGTGGGCCCTACACCAGCCTAATATTTGAATCAAACATTGTGAGTTGTTTCATGCCACATCATCATATATGGAGGGACCCAACTGTCAATTTTTCCGTCAAACAACTCTAATCAACCGACCAGCATTTTTTGCAAACTGTCATCACAAAGATGGTGGGTTTTTGAAAATAAAATCTGAATGGTAGTGGTTTTCAGAATTAGGGTCCCCAATTGTGGTGGTTTTTTGCAATTTACACCCATCTAAGCCCTCCCTTTTTTCTTTCAAAAATTGGTTCAAAGCTGGGGAGGGAGGGGGGGCATTGGCCCCCTTATATTAACACATTGCTCTGCATCGCCTTCACCATGGCCAGTGCTGGAGCGATGTCGTCCAAGTCAGTGCTGGCACCGCGATCCTACCGCCGAGCCCAAGCTCATGGTCAGGCTCCTCGCCGAACAAAGCGGCGAGGAGGCATAGGTGCGAACTGCTCACTACTAGGAAAAGGCTAATTAGTGGCGCACCTATTTTGGCCATTAATGGCGCACTACAGGTGCGCCACTATTATCATGCCATTAGTAACAAAATAGTAATGGCGCACCTCTGGTGCGGGCCATTACTATGCCTATCTGGTGCGCCATTACTATCTGGCTTAGTAATGGCGGAGTGCGCCATTACTAACAATTTTTTTTCAAATTATTTTTCAGAAAAAAAATTCAAAAAAAATTTCAATTTTTTTCTTTTTTTCTTAATCTCGGGTCAATATACTTAATCTCAAGTCAAATCGCACTCTACGGTCAAACTTCATGGAAGGTCACCATCCTCACACTACTCCAGCCCGAGCACGCTTAACTTCGCAGTTCTATCCAACCCCAGCACCAGCTCACTTCACAGGCACTTGTTGATATATCTATCATATCAATCCTATTAAACCTTGTTGATGTCTAGGACTTTGTTCATGTTCATGAGTGTGATGAAATTTTGAAAAAATATTTCAAACTTCCCGGTCATATTACGTATCATATTTTGAAAAAAAATGCAATTTTTTTAAACCATTTTTTTTGTTACTAGTGGGGCACCTAGCAAATGGTGCGCCACTAGTAAGTTTGAATTTTTTTCATTTTTTCCCCTCTAGATCTTAAAAGCCCCGTATCTTTGGTTCCGTTAGGTTTTTGAGGATTTTGAAGATGTTGAACATGGTTCACCCAGTTCAATTCGTATGTAACTTTTTGAGTAGATGATTTTTCATATACAAAACTTTTTAATCCGATTTCGTATGCAAAAGTTATGCCCATTTTACTAAATTCCAGAGAGATTTTGCAAATAAAGTCGAAATTCATATTTGTAAATTTTTCCAATAACTAGACCACATATCACATGGGAAACTTATTTTCTTTTATTTTTTGACATTTCCATCATTTTTTTATTTTTTTAACTGAAAAGGCGGTCCACGGGGGGTGGGGTGCATTAATAATTTTGAAAAAAAAAATTTGTTAGTAATGGTGCACCAGTGGACAATGTGTCATTACTAGTTTTTTTATTTATTTTTTCAAAACTACTAATGGCGCATGGTGGTGTGGTGCGCCATTACTACGTCTACTAGTAATGGCACACTATCCCATGGTGCGCCATTACTAACAATTTTTTTCAAAACTACTAATGGCGCACCACACACTAGGTGCGCCATTAGTAATATGTCAATAATGGCGCACCTGTATCTGGTGCGCCACTGCTAGCAGTGACGCACCACATACATGGTGCGTCATTAATGTCCATATCATCTATAACCATTTTCCTAGTAGTGGCTGATCGTAGTCGGCACTCCGAGGCCCGCCGAGCCCTTAATCTGGACGGCGGCAACCCAACACAGCCCATCAAAAAACACTTGCAACATCTCCTTCCTGCTCTACTACCACTACCGCTACCATTTGTCTACTACTGGACGGTCAGCTACAACATTTGTCTGCTACTGGCAACAACTTGGTTGGACCCTTAGCTTGCTAAGTTGTAAGAGCCTAGTAAGGGTTCGACTTGAACGAAATAACCTTGAAGGAGATATCACCGGGATGGAAGCTTATCCAAATCTTCTCTATAGTGATATCAGTTCAAATAAATTGTTCGACAGATAATCTCATCTTTGGGGTGAGTTCTACAAACTTACTGTGCTACGTGCATCAAACAACAATATAACTGGAGTAATACCATGAAGTATAGGGAAATTAACTCATCTAGGGATACTTGGTGTTTCATCAAACAAGCTTGAAGGACAGATTCCGAGAGAAATCAGCAACGCAACGATGTTGTTTAACCTGAGCCTTTTCTGGTAACTTGCTCCGGGGAAATATGCCACAAGAAATTGGATCACTGAACAACTTGGAGTATCTATATTTGTCATCAAACAACCTAACTGGGAAAATACCAAGATCAATTGAGCACCTAAATGGTCCAATTCCTATCGAACTTGGGATGTTAGTAAACCTACAAGATATGTTGGATCTAAGTGACAATTCAATTGTTGGCTCTATTCCAAGTTTGTTAGGCGGTCTTGGTATGCTTGAAGCCTTGAATCTTTGTCACAATGCACTGAACGACAACATTCCGCCATCATTTCGAAGCATGACCAGTCTCCTATCCATAGATGTGTCATACAACAAACTAGAAGGGTCAGTGCCACATACTTAGGTTTTTCGAAGAAGCTCCAATGAAATGGTTCAGGAATAATAAGAAATTGTGTGGTGTTGTGAAAGTTTTGCCCCCTTGTGACCGTCCTCGAAGTAGTAAACAACGGAAAACATCTGATGCTAGTTTACTAGTTATTATACCAGTTGTTATATCTTTTATGTTTGTCATTACACTAGTAACATGGCATTGAAAAAGGAAGAAAAATAAGATAGAAACATCAAATGAAGTACAACAGACCATGATGTACCCATCTGGAACTTTGATGGGGAAGACGTGGACAAGAAAATTGTTGATGCCACAAACAATTTCAGCAATGATTTTTGCATCGGATCTGGAGGACATGGATCTGTCTATAGGGCTTAGTTACCAATAGGTGAATTATTAGCGGTGAAGAAGATCCATGTGGTAGAAGACGATGAGCAATTTAACCGTGAAATACAATCATTGGTGCACATTCAACATCGCTACATTGCAAAGTTATTTGGTTACTGCTCTGCAACTCAGGAAGATTCCTTGTATATGAATACATGGACAGAGGGAGCTTAGCAACATCTTTAAATTGTCTAGAAACTACAGTTGAAATGGATTGGGCGAGGAGGTTAAATATTGTTAGGGATGTTGCTCATGCTTTGTCATACATGCATCACGGTTGCTTCGCGCCGATAGTCCACAGAGATATAAAGAGCAGCAATGTTTTGCTTGATCTTGAATTTAAGGCTTGCATCTCAGATTTTCGTCTAGCAAAAATACTAGATGTGAATGTACCAAACTGCACTAATCTTGCCGGGACAAAAGGATATCTTGCCCCAGGTAAAATTATATCACTATGTTGGTACTTTTAGATAAACATACTAGAAGAGTTTTTATTGATCAATGCACTTAGATGATATAGGTAGCAAAATTGACTCTCGAATGTTGATATTTCTTCATAGCTTGCATACACAACAAAGGTGACTGAGAAGTGTGATATTTACAGCTTCGGAGTGCTGGTTCTAGAGTTGTTCATGGGATATCACCCAGGTGATTTCCTTTCATCCATTGTCGACAAAACTACGTTGCTTCGGAATTTGCTGGACGCACGGCTCCCACTCCCGGGAGCTGTGATCGCAAGTGAGATATTTCAAGTGATCATCGTTGTTGTCCGGTGCATAGAGCCTGATCCATCACACCGTCCAACGATGCAATAAGTACTCAAGGTGTTCTCAACAGTTGAACGATCACCTATTGATCATCTTGATTATCTCCAAACGGGCATTGTCATCCCTACCTGTTGGTCATGAATGTTCATCTGGCTAGCACATTGTTGTTTGTTTCCTTGTGATTACATAGCCTCTGTGTTAATTTGTTTACTTCCTTACCCTCATGCCCTGTAGCTATTGTTTCGCAATTAGCTACATATGAATATTTGTATACAAGACCGAGCTCCTGCTATTTGTTAATAATAATTAATGAATAATCCATTCACATCCTATGTCGGATGCCACCTTATAGATCCTTATGGACATTATAATATTCTCACGCCATGAGCTGCTTCCTATCACTTGGGGCTGCAGCAAGCTCCAGTAGTTGCTTATAAACAATAAATAAGATGGGTACAATGAAGCACCATTTCATGTGGTTTTGGAATAACTGGCCTAGAAAACATGCATATTTTTTTGTTTCGTACGCATCGAACATTAGATTCTAGCTCGAAGATATATACAAGTATTGTAGGGGAACGCAGCAGAAAACCAAAAATTTCCGACCTACGCACCAGCCCAGGACCACTATGGAGACTGCATACATGGTTTGATCCTTTTCGTTACCGACTCGTAGCACAGCGGGAAGTAGAGTCGATGACGATCGGCGGTGCAGATCCCCGCAGCTAGGATTTACAACCTCCCAACCGCGAGGATGTATACCCTCATCTGCTCCTCAGACAGCCCTCCGGGAGGCGGTCGAATAGTCCCACGGACGGTGTTGCGGACAGCCCTTCGGGAGGACCTACAGAACTCGGACCGTCACTTGGACAGCCCTTCAGGAGGCATTCTCTAACAGCCCCTCGGGCACTAAGATCGAAACTATGACCTCTCTACAAAGTTGCACACATACGGTGTCATCTATCTGGCAGGGCTTCGCCGTCCAGAACTAGTTCCTGTCGGAACCCAGACAGCCTTTCGGCTCTACGAAACTGTTTCACTGGGAGGGAGAGAGAAACTAGATCATGCATGGAACTTGTATGTGAGAAAGAGTGAGTGTGGAGGGCTGCCCCTCTACCTCTATTTATAGGAAATCCCAAGGGGTAGGGTAGTTTCACACAAAAACCCAAAATGCACATGAATGAAGTCCTTCCACAAGGACCTAGGAGTAAAACCAAGGAACAAGAGAGTCCCCAAGGGGGGATACCCCATGTGGCCGGCCACACCCCCATGAGGGGACCAAAAAATGGCTCCTATCCATCCATGTCATCCCCAAGATCTTTTGGAGCAAAGCCCTAAAAGTTGGCTTTCCATAAAGTAACCATAAAGCTGATTTTCACTATTCACGACGACAATTTTCAGCGTCTGATCGAACTGAAAATATTTATGTGGGCTTAGAACATTTCTAGTACCCACCATAATAATTTTCAACGCGTTCTGGAACAATTCCAGTTTAGTGATTTTCATCTGCGAAAAGCATCTGAACCGGTTCCTGCAGCTCCGGAACATTTCCGGTTTTTATTTCTGAAAAATTCCAAAAAGTTTCCAGAATGATTCTGGCACCCTCCAAGAATTATCAGGCATGTGCCGAAACCATTTTGACTTAATGGCATACCCCGAAACAACTATTTCGGTTTCACCGAAACTCATCCGGTGACCTCTCTCTGCGGAACTTTTCCACTGTCCGAAACTTTTCGGTGTTCGCAGAATCTTTTTCGATGATTTTCTCTCAGACTCCCTGTCTAGTATTCAGTAGATAGATGACCCTTAAGCGTGTGACCCTATAGGTTCCGTGAAGTAATAGACATGACCCGGAACCCCATCCGATCAATGATCAACATCGGAGCCGTGGACACCCATATTGACCCCTATACCCACACGAATAAATATTCGAGTGAACCTCCAGTTGCAGTGAGCTATTCCTGTTGCTTCGCGATATGTCACAAACACCGAGGTGAGATTTGTTGCATCCCCGTGGACGAACCATTTGTCCACCATGCAAGTTACCTCGTTACCGATTTTGTTCTCTTTTCTCTTTTCCGTGTTCCGGCATCCCGTGATCAAATCACACTATGTCTGGCCAGACGATGATGGATACCGTAATACCGAGAGGGCCCGAGAATATCTCTCCATCGTCGGAGGAGCAAATCCCAATCTTGAGCTATCAAGTTACTTGACACACTTTTCCATGAACCCGTAAGCCGCCGTAATAGCCACCCATTTACGGATGACGTTTAACAAACCCCAAAGTTCATGAAGCAAGCATGAAGAAACTCGATACTCTCATGGTCTAAGGAATCATGCAAACGTTAACCATCTCTGTGTTATGTACCATTAACTTGTGACGAATGAATCTCATAGCATAACATCAATCCGGGTCGATTCAACACAAATGTTCTCTTAACATTGTGCCCTCAAAGTTGCTGGCATTGACATGCCCATGATCAGGAAAACATAACATCATGCAACACTTGAGCTAGTCTTAGAGGCCAGACTAAGAATACTTCTTACCGTTTTATTCCACACGTGCATATGAGTCTTCCTCCGAGCCTCGTGGATATTGCAGACTCGAGAATCATTGCAGTTATAGCATGGAACATAAACATAATTATGAACTCGGAGATAAATAATATCATTTATTATTGCCTCTAGGGCATATCTCCTACAGACTCCCACTTGCACTAGAGTCAATAATCTAGTTAATGCTAATGCACTTTACACCTATGGCATACTGGTGTAAAAAATGCTTCGCATGTGGTATAGCCTGTAGTCCATCGGATCTGACAATTTCAGCTCCGTGTGTATCTCTGCATATCCTCGCATTTTCATGCTTTCAAAAAATTCATATTTTGTGTGGAGTTGGCGTTGTATGTATGTCAATCATAGGTCGAACCTTGATTCCTCAGACTGAGTTATGGAGCAACTACCTGCAGTAGTGTCCCATTGACAAAAGCCATCTTGGAACCATACTAAGTTCATGAATGAACTATATGATTCAACGTCTTCTTTTGTCGCTTCTAAAGCGTCAACATACTTAGTCATTTGTTATAGAATTCGCCACAGTATCCTGTTGGGAACAATTTCCAACTACCATGCCACCATATTGTGTATTACACAAAACCCTTAACTTAAATCGAAAATCGCATGGAGAAAAGATGAAGACTGTATCGATGTAACATTTTACAACGAACTCTTCATGATCTCCGCTTGCAAGAAAACATATCATCAGTACTTACTCTAGTACTCAATGACATCTTTGACTGTTGTCCCACGATCAGTACTTTGATCACTTTAGTATCCATACTCGCAACACCTTGGGAGTATCGGACATATCTGGTTGTTTTGCATACCATGGAATACATGATTAATCCAAACACAAAAGTGTGTGGAATTTGCATCATGTATTTTGCTCATCAGTGTTTTGGGACACCGAGTCTTGCAAAAAACTCTTCCATGTGACTCCGGCAAGAATCACTCCTTGGCGGTTTTAAATGCTAAAAGGTTTTAGCACCTGGTTAATATGTATTCATTGCTTAGCCCTATTAGGTAAATCTATCTCCATAGATCATTATGCCTAATAATGAGGCTATTTAGCCTAAGCACTTCATCAAAAAACTATTTTCAAATGATGTCCTAATTCGTGTCAAGAAATTTATTTCCAATTAACAATGTGTCAAGCACACAAGGTTTTTAGAAATATTATTATGCTCCCACTTACTTTCTTGAATTACAAGCATCTTCGTTACCCATTGATGAAGTCAAACCCCTTTGACCATTTCATCAAAGCACGGAGATTCCAACTCCATTTTGCTCTCTTTTGTCCATCGCTGGAACTCTGAAGTTTGCACCCTTACTAGCATCCTCTGGATAGACAAAATGCCTTGGACTATAACACATGCAAGTCCTTGGTTTCATTTCCATCAGATGGAAATCCTATTGTCATCCATGTTTCATATCTCATGATTGAAATATGTATTAATTGCTAGTTCAACCCGAACCGACTTTAAGCATCGCTACGATGAAAACAACCTCATCGTAGTCAACTCTTGAACTTGTTATTTCAACAAGTCGAGCTTTATGGATAAAACATTTTTATCCGTATCAGTTTTAAGTTCCATAAATATTCGTTAGACTCTAAGTCTTCCGAAAGGTGTATCAAGGTTTTAATCTTGAATCACTTATATGGAAACTAACTCGGGTTGTATTGGCATTTAGCCAATTCTGGAGTCAGGGCCCATCAACGCTTCCTTGTGTATCGTAGGTATAATGTTGTCTAACAACAATATCTCGTTTGCGCACCTGAGAGGTTTGCACGAGCCTTGCCTACGTGGTTCAGCTGCAAGTTCGACCGAAGTTCATACATTTTATTGTAGAGACTTCCGTATCAGTCGCAGTAGAAAACTCTGGAATTACTTCCAAGGTCTCTTTCCTTTGATCTGATGACGAAGATACTGTTTATCTCGTCGAGTTGCACTATTCTCCCACTCACCTTTTTGAAAGAACCATTCTCTTTAAAAGCACACCGTTTCGCGGCAAAACTATTTGCCTCGGTATAGTGAGGGAGGAATACCCAACATTTTGGTATAACCTACAAAGTAGCAGTTGTCTGATTTGGAATAGGGTTGTAACCTTTTTGCACAAGCCCCATATTCCAAATGTTAAGAAAAGATATAACATGGTTGGGCATACCATACCATGGCTTCATTTCAACAGACCCGATGTAGCTCTTTTCAGTGTAAAAGCCGCAGTCTCTAAAGCATCACTTTAAAAGGGATAATGGCAAATTTATTTATGTCATCTTTGACCTTACCATATCATAAATGGTTTGATTACATCTTCACAGACATTCCACTCATAGTGGTGTTCCGGAAGGTGTAAGTTATGAAACTCTTTTCACAACTCATCAGACATTCACTAAACTTGTAACTCAGATATTCCTTTCTGCAATCAAATTGTAGAAACATAATTTCCTTGTTACAATAACTTCTACTTCATTTTTGAAAACCTTTTGAATGATTTCAAAAGATCCAGACTTACGTCTCATCAAGCAAATATCCATATATCTACTTGAGTCATTTATGAAGATATATAAATCCACTACTTGCAACAACATTTATTGAACTACACACATCAAAATGTATGATCACCAATAAGTTTGTTTCTCATTCCTTATGGCCTGTGAACGGTATTTCAGTCACTTCACTTTTCGGAGGAAAGTTGCAAGTGTCAGATGATTCAAAATCAAAAAGACTTCAAAATCCATCATAATGGAATTTTCCATGCGGGTTTCTCCAATGTGACCAAATGTAGTGCCACACTTGTGTGGTATTCTTTTAGTCTTGTGACATTTAGCGTCAGTGTTACGGATGTATCATATTACCATCAATATTCATAACATACATCCCATCTTGGATGGAAGCATGGCCCTTCATGTTATTCATAATACTTAACAACAATTGTTGTTTTTATGAACAACTCTTTTGCAACAAACATTGTGCAATGGGCTAGAGTTTATGAAACTCTAAAATGAATTATGAAAGTAAACCTAGAGGTATTGTATTATTATCAATATTCATAACATACATCTCATTCATAATGAAAGTATGGCCCTTGTGTTATTCATAACATTGAACATAAAAAGTTCTCTCATGAACAACCTTCTTGCAAGATACCTTATGCAATGGGCTAGAGTTTGTAAAACTCTAAATGAATTATGAAAATAAATACAGACGGCAATACACCGATGGAAGGTATAGTAACATTTACCATGTTCCCTATGTATACCTTAACCTCATTTCTGGCTAGTCTTTCAGGCCATAGTAGCTCTTACATTGATTCGCAATAGAATGCAATCGAGCGGGTATCTTTGTGATTAACTCACAATACCCAAGAATTAGTGATTAACATGTTTAACCATAATTCCCAAGAACTATATCTTTGACCAGCCTACTATACATCAAAAACTTGTGTGACATTCATACATGAGCTGGATATTCCAGTCATCATTCTTTCTGCCTTTATACTTCTAACTGTTTAACTTTTAGTATTTCTCCTACTCGCAAAAGAAGCACCCAACTTAAGAGTGGCGTTAGCCCCGGACTTCCTAGGCGTGTAAGTCATACTAACACCCTTTGGACACTTCCTTTCTCTTTAAGTTGTTGTTTTATTCACCTTTCATTATATGATAGGCGTTCTTCTGGATCCCTTTCCCGGCAGTCAAATGCATAGTAAACACTTTTACTAATACTTGCAAACAAACATTGCTTTGTTTGTATCTGAAAATAATTTTCAGTTCCATGAATATCATATAACTATCCCAACTTTCGAAGTTTGGGTTTCATGGAAGCAAACATATTCCACTTGACCGTAGCAGAATTATAGCTTTTGGATCGAAGGACGAGAGTCACATGATCCATAGCATTAGCGGGAGGATACGAAAAGCATGCGATAGGACAAAATCCTTCTTGGCACTTTGAGGACAATCCTCACATTATGTTACCAAACGTAAATTTTTAACCAGATATTTAACGGCTATTCAATTTTAACAGGGAAGGTGGAAACGCGAGCCATTATTCTACAACTATTTTGCAAGAAACACTTAGACAGTGTTCATAATTAATTGCACTGAGAATTAAACATGTTAATTCAATAGTGCGCTCCCACTCAAATCAATATCTCTCAAAATTGATTATGAGTGACACAAGATCCAGACTTCAATTCATCGCCATAGAATCATCATCTCATAACGGGAATTTTAATGGGTAGGCCAACTTGCCGATCACATCTCTATGTGACTCTTGCTCATCTTTCGATGCGTGTGTTCCGAGCTCAGGACGATCCTGCCATGAACGTCAAGACAACCAAGTGATCTTGCTGCGAGGTCTGACCTCACCCGCCTCACACTTCTCTAATCGTTCGTACCCATGCATCCATGGCGCACCCCGAAAAGATAGGTGCCGTGACGGTGCTACACTTGGGAGAACACTAACGACTTGATATTTTAGTGAGAGATCACCCTAATAAAAAGCGACTACCGCGCAATCAAGAAGGGTGCATCATAAGGGATAAACATCTCAGGCAATTCATAATAGCATGATATGGTATAGCCCTTTCTGACGGAAAAGTCTTTCATTTCTTCGTCTTCGGCATTCGCGTCGGTGTTCACCTTCGTGAAGATTGCCACCACCTTGTCGATGCGCCAGATAATATTGCTATCTCTATAGCTAATAAAATAAGTGCATTACTTAAGGTTGACATGCAGGTCATTAAAGTGACAATCATATGGCTCCAGCCATCATGCCGAATCATGACACACAGGTCATGTTAATTACATCATATAGTCATCTCATACATAATCAAATTGAATATGAGCATTGCTATACCACATCACATGCACATCCTGCAAAACCAAGTTAGACGCCTCTAATCGGTTTATGCAAAATTTTATTTTACGTGGCTTCTAGGTTTTGACTTAAACCGCAGCTACCAACGTTTTATCATCAAGTATGATTATTCAAGTTGCTAGATTAACATCTCGGGGTGTATGAAACACGAGATAATTAAATCTCGAGCCCCATACTAAACTTCATCATATGCATGACCCCCGTGCAGATCATATCTGCAATGCCCTTTCATCAGCGAATTTCATCATTCTTTTGACTATGCCAGAACCCAAAGAACTGACAGCACTTCCATGATCAATCAGGATCACGGATTGCCAGAACTTTGTCAAATTCCACCATGCTGTCTCGAGATTGAGCAAACGCAAATTCTAGGGAAGCAACAAGAACGCCGGGTAACAGATTTCATCTGTCACCCGCATAAATAATTTTCAGCAATAGATCTCATCTACTACCTAATTATATTATGCAATACCCATACATCTCCATGTATTCTAGATTGAAACCTGCATCTACGCATAGCACGGCTCTTGATGCCACTGTAGGGGAACGCAACAGAAAACAAAAAAAATTCCGACCTACGCACCAGCCCAGGACCACTATGGAGACTGCATACATGGTTTGATCCTTTTCGTTACCGACTCGTAGCGCAGCGGGAAGTAGAATCAATGACGATCGGCGGTGCAGATCCCCGCAGCTAGGATTTACAACCTCCCAACCGCGAGGATGTATACCCTCATCTGCTCCTCAGACAGCCCTCCGGGAGGCGGTCGAACAGTCCCCCGGACGGTGTTGCGGACAGCCCTTCGGGAGGACCTACAGAACTCGGACCGTCACTTGAACAGCCCTTCGGGAGGCATTCTCGAACAGCCCCTCGGGCACTAAGATCGAAACTATGACCTCTCTACAGAGTTGCACACATACGGTGTCATCTATCCGGCAGGGCTTCGCCGTCCAGAACTAGTTCCTGCCGGAACCCAGACAGCCTTTCGGCTCTACGAAACTGTTTCGCTGGGAGGGAGAGAGAAGCCAGATCATGCATGGAACTTGTATGTGAGAAAGAGTGAGTGTGGAGGGCTGCCCATCTACCTCTATTTATAGGAAATCCCAAGGGGTAGGGTAGTTTCACACAAAAACCCAAAATGCACATGAATGAAGTCCTTCCACAAGGACCTAGGAGTAAAACCAAGGAACAAGAGGGTCCCCAAGGGGGGATACCCCATGTGGCCGGCCACACCCCCATGAGGGGACCAAAAAATGGCTCCTATCCATCCATGTCATCCCCAAGATCTTTTGGAGCAAATCCCCAAAAGGTGGCTTTTCATAAAGTAACCATAAAGCTGATTTTCACTATTCACGACGACAATTTTCAGCGTCTGATCGAACTGAAAATATTTATGTGGGCTTAGAACATTTCTAGTACCCACCATAATAATTTTCAACGCGTTCTGGAACAATTCCAGTTTAGTGATTTTCATCTGCGAAAAGCATCTGAACCGGTTCCTGCAGCTCCGGAACATTTCCGGTTTTTATTTCTGAAAATTCCAAAAAGTTTCCAGAATGATTCTGGCACCCTCCAAGAATTATCAGGCATGTGCCGAAACCATTTTGACTTAATGGCATACCCCGAAACAACTATTTCGGTTTCACCGAAACTCATCCGATGACCTCTCTCTGCGGAACTTTTCCACTGTCCGAAACTTTTCGGTGTCCGAAACTTTTTCGATGATTTTCTCTCAGACTCCCTGTCTAGTATTTAGCAGATAGATGACCCTTAAGTGTGTGACCTTATAGGTTCGGTGAAGTATAGACATGTCCCGGAACCCCTTCCGATCAATGATCAACATCGGAGCCGTGGACACCCATATTGACCCCTATACCCACACGAATAAATATTCGAGTGAACCTCCAGTTGCAGTGAGCTATTCCTGTTGCTTCGCGATATGTCACGAACACCCGAGGTGAGATTTGTTGCATCCCCGTGGACGAACCATTTGTCCACCATGCAAGTCACCTCGTTACCGATTTTGTCCTCTTTTCTCGTTTACGTCTTCCGGCATCCCAGTGATCAAATCACACTATGTCTGGCCAGACGATGATGGATACCGTAATACCGAGAGGGCCCGAGAATATCTCTCCATCGTCGGAGGAGCAAATCCCAATCTTGAGCTATCAAGTTACTTGACACACTTTTCCATGAACCCGTGAGCCGCTGTAATAGCCACCCATTTACGGATGATGTTTAACAAACCCCAAAGTTCATGAAGCAAGCATGAAGAAACTCGATACTCTCATGGTCTAAGGAATCATGCAAACGTTAACCATCTCTGTGTTATGTACCATTAACTTGTGACGAATGAATCTCTTAGCATAACATCAATCCAGGTCGATTCAACACAAATGTTCTCTTAACATTGTGCCCTCAAAGTTGCTGGCATTGACATGCCCATGATCAGGAAAACAGAACCATCATGCAACACTTGAGCTAGTCTTAGAGGCCAGACTAAGAATACTTCTTACCGTTTATTATTCCACACGTGCATATGAGTCTTCCTCCGAGCCTCGTGGATATTGCAGACTCGAGAATCATTGCAGTTATAGCATGGAACATAAACATAATTATGAACTCGGAGATAAATAATATTATTTATTATTGCCTCTAGGGCATATCTCCTACAAGTATTTTGCAGATTATTTCTTCTATTGGCCCAGTTTATGGTTTCAGATGATTTTCTAAAGTGATATGATTCATATCAAACAACTCATATATACAAGCTAGTTTCAGATGGTTTTCTCCTATTTATACAAGGTACTTTTAGCATGACGAAATATGCAGGTAGTGATATGATTCATATCAAACTAGAAAGATAAGCTAGTTAATATGACAAAATATGCAGGCATTTTTTGCCTGACATTGACACTAGTGCTCACTGTCAACTTTTGGGTTTGGCAAGTATTGCTTGCCCATTGGCTCTGCCTACTCATAGTTTTGTAACATGTTGGTTGCCACGTCAGTAATTATAACCCGACTTATAGAGTTGATGTGTATTGCTTAGTGCCTGGTGTATCACTACTGGAATCGAATTGTTAGTTTAGTGCCAAATAAGGATGAAAAACACTTGGTAAAGGCTTCGCCAAAGTTTACAATCGGCATACACACTTCCAGCAAAGGACTCCTTGCCGAGTTTTTTTGTCGCGCATTTGCTGGGTGTCAAAAGCCAGTACACGACATAAAAAAATAAAAGACGGAACAGAGCCGACAACAGCAATGTTGCCACTTGGCACAGATGATTTGCCAAGTTCATATGTTCGGCAAAAGAGAAGGCTTTGTAACATGGTTAACATTATAGGGATGAAAACGGCGTGGAAACGGACGGAAATGGGCGCTACCATATTTGTTTTCATATTTTTTTGCAGAAGCGGAAACAAATACAGAAACCCCGTAAACGAATACGGAAACAGATAGTGCCGAAAACAGACACGAAGCGAATACGGAGCGGACACGGAAACAAAACTGTGTGTCCACCGGAACATAAAACCCCCCCTTAAATCATAGAGAAATACAGAAAAAAATATTTTTTATAGAATGGTTAACATGGCTATAAAATAATGTGATTGTGTTAGCAACATAGGGCAGTATTGTAGTAATACATGACAATTTCGTATAGGGTCTCGTTGACTACGTTTGTGGTAGTAAAAGTTGGTCCTCAAATGATCCATTCTGCCATGAAAAAAAAATGATCCATTCTGCTCATTCTACTCATTATGTGGTGTTTGGTAGTTGGGTTACAAAGTAGCCATGGGCCTATAGTAGAAACGGAAATTCCATATTCACGGAAACGAAAAGTTTCGTTTCCATGTTTGTTCCATCGAAAAAGACTGTTCCATTTTTGTTTTCGTTTCTGCATAAAAAATTTCATTTCCATTTTCATTTTTTTTTAATTTCCATGTCCGTTTTCATATCTCCCCTCTGTTTCTATTTTTCCTTTGGAAAAGTGGAAACTTTTCACTCCATTTTCATCCCTAGTGAACACCAACAAAACAAATCGCCATCGGTGGGGCTGCCGCACCACACCACAGCTTCATGACCGCCGCATCGCCACCACACCCAAGCCGCCACAGCACGCCACCATGCCTTGCAACCACGTTCTTCACAATTGGGCTGTTGAGAAATACCCGTCCGTTCCGTGTACATCCCCAACACATGGAGCTCATACAAAGGCATGGGGCGACAAGGGATGCAGTCGGTGATTCCGTTCGTGTGGTTTCTTCAACAATTGGTGTGTTTGATTCCAATTGCATGCATGTGTTGTTCTCGGGATAAATGAGAGATGGATGCAGCTGCATTGGCTATGTCAGGTCTCGCCACTTCCATTGTTACAGAGTTTACTTCACTCACTGGCACAGCAACAACATGCTTTACGGGATGGTCTTCCAGACCAGGTTGTTGATTCTCTTCGATCATATAGTACATTTGTTGTTGCCAACTCTTCTTATTTTCAGAATACTGAGCAAAAGCAGATGAAGATAACTGCATGCAAATATTCAGAGTTCAGAAAAAACAGAGGAAGTTCAGCTTATGTCGCTGGAGATCAACAGAGTTTCCCAGCCTAGTGGGTCTATTTGGAGCTGGATGTCAGCCAAGTTGTTGAAACGATCCATTCAAACAACCTGTATGTGAGTAAAATTCCATGCCCTTTTCGACTGACCCGTTGTTTCCTCATTTTGTATCAGGTGGACGAGGGAATTAACTCTGAAATAGTCCGGTCGGTGCTCCAAGGGAAAAAAGGTAGCATCCACCATTGACGCCATTAACATGTTGTTCAGGAGCTTCAGTTGCATAGCAGAGAAGAGTTATTCGTCTCTTGAGTCCCAAGCAGCAAATCAAACAATGCGAGGAGAATGAGAAACTTGTTTTCTAGTATTAGTGTTTTCATCTGTAATAAGATGGCCGCATGCATCGTTCTGATGCAGAGGCCATGAGTTGCCATTACCAAGCAGGGGAACAAACCTCCATCCCGAATTCCCATGTGCAATCCCCCAAATTATTATTTTTGTACCAAATGCAGTGTTTGGTGTAAAGTGCAACATTTGTTATATTATTTTCATTCTAAGATTAGTATGCACAATTAGCACGCATAATTTAGGACACACACAATCGGCAAGTGATGTGCTGATCACATTCATGAAACCGATGTCCAAGTCCAACAACATAAACATAAATGATGGACTGTTACAGGATAGCAGGAAGCCACCAAATCTGAATTCATGAGACACAAACTCATGTGCATTCAGGACAAACTTTTGAGAAGCGCTTTATCGTCTTTAGGAGACGAGTCCCCATAACCATAGCGGCACATCCAGCACCTAAGAATCCACCATTACCGCATCAGAAATTGATAGCACAATGCCCAAAGGCTAGAAAGGACAACCCAGCTATCGAGGAAACAGAAGCCGCAGCTACTTAAAATGCCAACCTGATACCTGAAACACACCCCAGCTCTGTCTCGAGCGAGATTCACTGACCCTGTCGACTTCTCTGACTGACGAAAGTGAAAACACCAGGCTTGAGATGAGGCATTTGCAATCCACCGATCCATTTTTATATCGCAATAATTTAGGTACGAAAGTTCCGACCTCGCTGATTCAATCGCTCATTAATTGGAAAAGAAAATAACTGAACATTTGAACCATTCTGGATGGTGTACCTTTGGTGAAGTAGATTTGGCGCTCTAGACCAAGTATCCCACAGTCTAGTGTGCATTATCCTTGTTAAAAAGAAAGAGAGGAAGATAGCAGTTTCCATTAGCATGAGGAGGCCGGTAGCATCTCTGTCCGTCCCATGGTCGGAAGGAGGAAGATTATTTTTCTGGCCCTGATGGAGTCAACCTGACGTCTGAAACGGCTCTGAAGCTACAACCAAATATTCAGAGCTCATAAATCAGAGCAAAAGCAAAGGAAGGGACCTGCAAATATTCAGAGTTGAGAAAACAGAGCAAAGCGGAGTAGTAGAGGAGGCTAACGACAGGTAAAACAGAGTTGAGAAAACAGAGCAAAAGCAAAGGTCGCGGCATCCATCATCAAGGGGTAGAATTAGGATGTGTACCCAAGAAGTAGGACACGGAAGGGGTAGAATTAGGATGTGTACATTTGCATAGCATGCATTTGAAAATCTGGGGAAATTTCAAACTTTTGTTATGAGATTACAAAGTGATTGAGATTTGAACTTGGTGATGAGTTAGAGCTAGGTCATCATAAGTTTCAAAGTAAATTTCAACATGATCTTTGTTCAAATCCAAAATTTGGGCTTTCAAATTTAAACAATAACATAAGTGAGTCTTTGACTCATAAACACTTACACAAGATAGAGGGTTCTAAAACAAACATGAACCATACAAAGATATTTGAATTCAAAATTGAGGTTTGAATTATTCAAACTTGAGTTCAAATGAGAAAATTCATAACAAGAAGAATAAAATTCAGAAAAATATTAACAATATCGCAATGCTCACAAAAGTATTCTTATCCACAACAGTATTTTACAATATCAATTACAAGAGGAAATATCAATTCGTGAAATACATAAATACATTATCCCAATCTCCGTGATGGACTTCGTTGCCTTGCCTCCTGGGGAGGTCGTTCCTAGTTAGTTCCCGTTATTAGTCCACTTGCATTGCTTGTATTCGCAATTGGCAAATTAACCTCCATGATTGCTATCATTGTCTCAAATGCTATAGCGAGCCTATGTAATTAGAATAGATAATCAGAGGTTAGCATTGTGAAATTGGATAGAATCATAATATATAATAACAGAGAGAAAACAAACCGAGCAAGAACAGTTGAGTTGAGGATTATAGTTTATGAGAAACCATTTTGTGCCTCTCAGTGTTAGACTCAGAATTGGCATAATTCTTTTAGCTAGACTAGTAATAACTTCAGAACAAAATATACAAGCATTTGTCAGTTTGCTGTCTTTATTTGCACACCCACAATGTTTCGGATTGTCCAAGTTTTCATGTATAGTACTCTGTCCATTTTTATAGGTAGCATTAGCATTTGATCAAGCATCCACCATTTACATTCAACGTTTCATTATAGAGCTTGCTTTGCAAAATTTCTGAAAATAATAGTGCTAGCATCAATTTCTTCTTTTTTTTCTCATTCTTTGGTCAATCTGTACTTTCTAAATCCCGGAGCAATTTGCGGGATATCCTTTAGTTATTATAGAGAAGCCACACCCAACATGTATTTTAGTACATAAATGAAAATGCTAATACAAAAAAAGAACTTGAGAAGTACCTGGGTCGACCATTTATGTCTTGGACAAATACCAAATCACGACACTTGCTGTTGGTAATGTGGACCATTTTCTCAAGCCTATATAATTAGGAGACCAGCTTTAGTTATATGTGTTGCTTTCAGGAACAAATAAAAAACCTTCCATGTCACTGGATTAAATGATGCAATGCCTGGCCAAACCTTACATGCAACCCCAAGAACAAACCAGATATCAAGTAATGCAGACAATGCTAATTTTTTAAATAAAAAGCACTGCTTGTGGACCAACTACAGGTACCAACCCACCGGAACAGCTAGTTGTGCCAAGATATGATATGACCCCATTGTAGTCACGGTGGTTTGGGTAATCTTTATAGGTTGTAATAACATGAATGCAGTCTTCAATATTTTAAATAGATTGTTGGTCAAAAATAGTATGCTTGAATCATGGAATACATGCATATCTTTAAAAAAAAGATGGACAGAGCTAGTATATTGAGCAGAAGCATTATAGTTACCTGTAGGTACTGGCATGCCACAAACATACAGTCCCGTCATCTAACGTTGTAACCAGTATTGGAAGCTTTGGGTGGCAAGCAACCCAGGTCGTTTTACGCCCACTCATGCTAAGAGTGTGAACAACTTCTCGTGTCTTCAAATCCCATATCTGATTTTCACACAAATTATGAGGCTTATGTATGCACACACCTATTATCAATCCTGTTATGAAAACAATCATTAATGCTTAATATTGTTCACCTCAGAGTTGTGTGAGTTAGATCTCAAAGTAACCATCAAGTGCTGATGACCGCGAGTGAAGAAATAATCGGCCATGACGAATGGCCCCTTCAGTGTGGTTTCAAGACTGGAAGTTTTGATGTTCCCGGCCTATAAATCTCATGCAGAGAAGACATCTTTTAACATTGGATATACAAATAACTACTGAAATAACTGAATTAGTCAATTATTCACTAACTACAACATGCACACTGTACGAGGACTTAGGAACGGAAGATGCTATAACAAACCTTTACTCCGTCATAAGAGGTAACACAAGCAAAAGTGTTAGTGTCCCTTGGATTAAACTTTACACTGTGCACACCATCGTAATATGTATTCTCAGGTTTCACGTAGAAATTTTGAAATTTCTTCCAGTTCTTGCTCCAGTCCCAAACCTTGATATTTCTACCAAAAACCGATGATGAAAGAAGGTATGGCTCTGTTGGATGAGCAGCCAGAGAGTCCACAGATATGCCATGAGCTTTCTCCTTACCAAAAGCAGACAATGAAAGAAGGTATGGCTCTGTTGGGTGAGCAGCCAGAGAGTTCACAGATTTGCCATGAGCTTTAACCTTGTGTGGCTTAGTGTCGGTGTAATCATAGACATAGATGTGTCCGTGACCATCCCCCACTACCAAACATTTCCCTTCAGCTGTAAATTTGACTGAAAAAATTGAATGTTGGACAGGCTTCTCTTTGAAGTATTGAAAAATGGCAGGTCGCTGGCATGCACCCTTGTCATTGAGCTGCAACTCCATCACAGTTTCCTGCCACATAATCAGCCCATTAAGTTTCACCAACTTAATTTTCACTGCATGTCTGTATTAGCAACCACACGCTGGCTATAAAGTAGCAGTAATGATACCTTCTTCTGGTAGTCCCAAATGGAAAAACTCCCTTCCTCATGACCCGTCACAATCCCGTGATGCATATTATAGTGCAAATAAGAGGAAATCTTGGAATAACTAATAAAAGAGTTGCGTCACTGGATGGGCTATAATTCTATAAATATGACTCACCATGGCTTAGTGGGGTGCGCGTCAATGGATGTCTCCAAGGTCGTATCCTCTATTGGTCTTGATATGATCTGGTAAAACCAGTTAATATAATGCAAATAGTTAAGAGAATTAACCACTGCAGGAAATTAAATGATCAATCTACTACATTCTACAAAACGTTAAAAAAATTATCTAAGGCCCATCGATTGAAGAGTGTTGGTTTGAATGGAACACAGGGATTTTGGAAGGAACGTGGAATATATATCCCACGTCTTAATAGGATACATATGGGCATGGGTAGCTTGAATCATGCATGTCAACATTATAATTACCTGGCAGGTTGCTGGGTGACAAGTGATAGCTGTCAGCATTGCCCGATACACCTCTGCCTTCAGGTTCTCAACATGCACCATAAAGCCACTGTCCATATTCAGCTTGCCAACAATGAATGACTTCAATTCTCCGGCTTGTCTCTTTACTGTATAAAAGACACTTTTTAAGTTTGATTTCATCCATTCTTATTAAACAGCATGATGCAAGTAATGGTCAGAGTAACATGGAAGATGCGACGTTACCATCTGGTAAGGAAGCATGTGGCACCACCGTGCTAGGCCGTAGTTTCTTGTTTTTCTTCTGATTCTTAACTTCCGTCCTGCAAGTTTCGTGCAACAAAATCAAATGCTTTACCAACAAGTAGAGGTAGGAGGTTAACTCAACGACGTTTATAACCAACAAAATTCATAAAAATAGATAAAAGAGGCATGTTTGGATAATGCATAGAGCACGCCAAGTAACTGAGCATACTAATCCACCAAGATATATAAAAGGGACATATACATTTGGATAGCTCTATGGCAGGCTAATTGAGCGTACTTGTGCAGGTGCTTTACCTGGTAACATCTATTTTCTTTGACTCCCCTTTGTTTTTGTCTTGAGAAGTAGCTGCAACTGTTTCCTTTGCCTTCCCTTTGTTCCTAATTTGAGAACTGATCTGGTCGTCCTCCACCAATTTTTCCACCTGAAATAGGAAAAGAAAACTAAACAAATCCATATACAGTATTACAACTGATAAGCTTTACATAAAACAATGTGGTATGTTATTTAGAGCTCTGCTTTTGTACGTATTTAACAAGAAAAGAAATAGATTTTGGTATCATCCTGCATAAAGATGCTGTGGTGTGGCAAGGTAAGACAAGGATACCTCTTGTGGCAGATCAGCATCGGGCCGTGCAGCAGCAACAATCTGCAGAATCTTGGCCAACATTGAGTTGGTATTGGTGACGTCGGTGCGGAGCTGAGCCATATTTTCCTTAAGCTCGGCCTGCTGCGAGCTGTTAAAGACACCGATGGCAAGCAGCACGGCGCACATGTTGAGCAGCACATGGAAGCAGACCCCGTGCAGCTTCTCGGCGATGTCTTTGGCGTTAAAAGCACGGCTCGGGACCCCCTTGCGCTTGCACTTGTCGACAAACTCGGACGCGCGCTGCAGGGCCTTCCGTAGGCCCTCCGCCGTGCCCCTCATCAAGTCGTCCTCCATGATCTTGGGCGACCGCTGCAGGTGCTTGGAGATGGCTCTGAGGCTGAGCAGGAGGGCGTCGATCTTGCGGCACTCCTCCATGTTGTGTTTGGCGCTCTCCAGCGCGCTCTTGATCTTGAACCCAAACCCCACGAACTCCTTTATGGCGCTGTACAGAGTGTCCATCTCTTCCTCCGCACGACTAGAATCGATTGATCGATCGATCGGTCTACAAAATCAATCGATCGAAAGATCCCCTTTTGCAGACGGTTCGACCTGGACAAACAGAGGAGATGGACAAGGAAAAGAGGGGTTAATTGATCCCTGGAAACACTAATCCTAAGAATTTTGCAAAATTCCCAATCCCTAGGAAAAAAATCCCCAAAACCTAAACCCTAGCGTGTTGAATGAATCCCCAAGAGCGATTTTGTTCAGTACCTCAGCTGACGACGGCCTGAAGAAGAGTGTTATCGATTGATTGATACACAAGGGTAGGGAAGGGAAGTGGAAGAGGAAGGGAAGGGGGATTCGGGAAGAGAGCAAGTGGAAGCAAGGGAAGCGAAGGGGAGTGGGATCGGGAAGAGAGCAAGTGCAAGTGCAAGTGGAAGCAAAATCCAAATTTGGGAGGGATGATTAACACTCCGGTCCGGCGCAACAACTCACGCGCCACGACTTTGCCAGTCATCGGTCGTCTCCTACCCCACACGCACGGTTCTTGGAACTGGCCCACGGCCCAGATGCCATTACACTTTCAGCCCACTAATGGATGCCCTCCACAAGTTGTGCAGAAGCAGTGGCGGGTGCTTTTGCATGCCCGCCACACATGCACGCCCCTCCTCCGCCCCCGTGCCACGCTCGCTGCCGCAGCCGTCCTCCTACATCGCGTCTGCGCGCCCTCGTCGCCGTCGCCTCTCCTCTGCAGCGCCTTCCGACCTCTCGCCGCTGCGGCCCGTTCGAACCCTAGGTCGAACCCTCCTCTGCCGGGGCACTCTTCTGCCGCCCCCCCCCCGCCCCCCCCCCCCCCCCCCCCCCCCCCCCCCCCCCCCCCCCCCCCCCCCACCCTCATCGTCGCGACTCCGCCGCCGCCGCCCCTAGTGGCCGGGCCTCTCCTCTGTCCCGACCACTACACACAATGGCGGCCTCAGCCAGCAGCCGGGGCAAGACACCGCTGCCGGCAGCGGACTCCTCAACCTCCAAGGCCGGTACAAATCCTTCTGCCGATTCTATTGTCACTGTAGAAATTAATTACGGATGATGATACATAAATGTTTTTATTCATACATATAATCATCTCATGAAGTGTTAATATTTAATTGGATTTCTCCATCAATACAAGGATAAAAAAGAGTGCAGAAAATATCGTGAAACGTTGATTAATTTCTGTTTCGCAAGATATCACACTCAATGTTTCATTTTTCAGCATATATAGGTCATGTCAAATTTTTCTGTCCATCCTTTTTAAATTAGTTTAATTATTCCATAAGATGAACTTAGGCAATGAACGAAGGATGCCCCTTCTGGCGACAGGAGGATAGGCGCATGTTACAAAGATCACCTAACTTGCAGTGAGATATGTGTCGACCTTCAGGACGATTTTATGGAGTGGGCGGTATGTTCCATTTAATGACAGTGAGATATATGTAAACCTTCATGACGCCCATAATTGTCTAATTTATGTTTTTTATCATGCTTAGCACATCCCTTCTTGGGAAAGGAAGGATTTCATGAGCATGCCAAAGTCCCACTCCGGTGGCGAGAGCGACAGGGGCGGCGGAAGTGGTGGAGGTGGCGGAGTGAACTTGGTAGAGCTCGTCACATCGATGGAGCACCATCCGCGTGCGAGCGTCCTTAACAGAAAAACCACATTCGTCAAATTCAACGGTAACCGGATTTTCACGTGTAAGAGAATGAATAGAAACAAGATTTTTAATAAGTTCAGGAGAAACTAGAATATTAGACATGGATATTGAAGTGGAGTTAGACGGAAAATATGTATGACCAATATGGGTGATAGGAAGAGAAGATCCGTCACCGACGGTGATGCGGTTGGAAGTGTGGACAGGATAGGTGGTGTGGAGGTTACCGGGGTACGCCGCCATGTGAGCGGTGGCGTCGCTGTCCATGTACCAGTCGCCGCCGCCGGTGTAGCTGGACGGGGAAGGAGTGTTGTGGAGAGCCGCCAAAAGGGCTGGGTCCCACGGTGCCGGCGGGAGAGGCGGCGCGGCCGTCAGGGGCAGCAGCGGCAGCCCACCTGGCTGCGGCTGCTGGCCGTAGGGCGCCGCGTAGGGCTGCTGCGCGGCGTAGAACGCCTGGTGTGGCTGTGGCCGGGTGCCGAGAATGCCCGGGGCAGGGGCCCGAGGAACCGGCATGGAGTAGGCGTGCACAACGCCGGTCCATGGGTTCTGGCCGACGTACCACGGGGCCGGCTGATAAGCCTGCTGCGGTGGGCGGGGTGCTCCTCCCTGAGCGCCTGCGCCCCCTGCTTGTAGCCACCACGATGACCGCCGCGACGACCCCCCCCCATTAGCCGCCGGCTGGGGCGGCGGGAAGGGGGCGGCCGGGGCGGGCGGGAAGCCTGGCGGGAATGCGGGCGCCGCCGGCTGTGGCGGCGTCGGGCGCGGCGGTGGCGGGGCTGGACCCCCGCGGGTGCCGGCGACGAGGGCGGTGTGGGTCGCGCGAGTCCACGCCACCCGCATCCGGCGCTCCTCCAACTTGAGGTACACGACCACCTTGGCGAAGGTAGGCTCCGGGATGAGGGTGAGGTTGGAGGCGGCGTTCCCGAAATCCTCGTTGAGGCCGCCAGAGAGGGTGCTGATGAGGAGCTCGTCGCCGATCTTTTCCCCGAGATCACGGAGCTCATCGGCGAGCTTCTTGAGGCGCATGCAAAAATCATCGATGGATGAGTCAAGTTGCTGGCACCTGTAAAACTCACCGTAGAGCAGGACCTTGCGCTGCTGCCGGTTGTCGGTGAAGAGGCCATTGAGCTTGGTCCAGACCGCATGGGCGTCGTCTTCGTCGTCCACCACGGTGTGGAAGAGGTCGCTGGAGATGGTGAGGTAGAACCAGCGGATGATGGTGGCATCGAGGATCATCCACTCCTCGTCGTTGATCATGAGCGCCGAGTCTACGGTGCCGTCCACGTGGCCGTACAGGAGGTACTCACGGAGCACAAGCGAAAAATACCGCTTCCAAGCAGAGTAGGACGCGGTGGTGTGATCAAGCTTGTTCGGAACACGCTCATGGATGTTGAGGTCGCGGACGAGAGTGACATCGGGACCGGCGAACGGGTTTGAGACGGTGGACGAGGAGGAGCTCATGGCGAGCGTTAGGGTTTGGGACTCGGCGCGGACGGATGGAGATGCGGCGGCGCAGGTGGCGGGAGGGTGGGGTGGTGCGGGTGCGGCGCGGGTGGGAGGGGAGGGTGCGGGAGTGTGGGCGGAAGCGGGAGCGAGCGGCGGCGGCGGCCTCGAAAAGAGGCGGCGGCAGCGGCGGGCGAGGTGGGGGAGAAAGGCGGCGGCGACCAGCGGCGGCGACGGCGACCGGGAGGATGGTGGCGGCGGCGGCGGCTGGTGGCGGCGGCGGCGCATAGAGCCGCGGCGGCGGCGGCGGCTTTAGGGTTTAGGATCGTGCTGCGATAGATACCATATGTATAAGGACAAGTTATGGACTGTGCAATCTCAATGTATTGATCGGTGTACCAGGCACATATATATAAGTACAGACGTGGGTCACAACCTCAACTATACAAAGGAAATAGAAGGTGGACCCTATACACAAATATACATGTACACAATATACTCAACATCATCCATTGCCTTCGAAAAGACATGTTGTACCGCTGGGTAGGTGGAATCGATGCGGGAGGCATCCAATCGTCAGCTCCCCTCTTGTGTTCTCCGAATCTGGCGCTCCGCCGCCCCGCCTTGATCTGCTGCTCCGGCGAGCTCCAGCTCTCTCTTCTGCCTCATTCGGCTCCCTGTGGGATACCAAATCTTCTGGTGCCTTCCTATTCGAGCCGCACATCAACAAGCAACTCTCCCCATGACCTCTTGCTCCGGCAGCCGCGGTCGAGGTACGTGGATGCTTGGACCAGCTCTCGATGTTCTGGCATCCGGCCGTTCTTGAGTGAAAGTCAGGAGGAGGTTCGTCAGTGCGGAAGAGGAGGGGCGGGAACGCACGAGCGTCAGCTTGCAGCATGCCCATGTCCATGCACGGCGGCGTGTGCACGCGCTCAGGCGACGAGAGACATGGAGCGGGGATGAATTTTTTTTTTTGCGAAAAAAAAAAGGAGCGGGGATGAATTTGGGGTCAAAGATGATGGTGACGTGGTGGTCAAATCCGGTCAACACATCCACGTCGGACAAAAACCATTCGAAAAATATGTTCACTTAAATGTTCTGGTTTTCTAAATAAATTGTTCATGTATTAAAAAAACTAGCGGAGTGACCCGCGCATTTGCGTGGCTAGGTTTGCAAAATATTATAATACCATTTTAGAAATTTGACACATGCTCTAGTACACCACTTTGACAAAACAAAAAAGTATAAATATGTTTGCCAAAGCTATGACAAATTTATTAGTATTTCACTTGGACAATCAAAAAATGTTAATCACGCTGTCTATTTTACATGACTCTATAAGATCATTTGAACGGCTACCCAAAGCCGCGAGTGATTTGAGATAACCTAGTTATCCTTTACCTTGGACTATCATAAATTTACGATATACTGGATGCATGCCTCAAATCCATACAAAATTTGGTCGTGTAAATATGTTTAATGATCATTTAGCCCATTCCATAGCATGTCTTTCTTGCTAGCTTATTCTTGTATATATTAATAATATTAGTTAGTAAATTTGTGCACAAAGGATTCTTAGGATTCGATTAATTTTTAAGAATTTTTCCAACGAACGGATAATTTATTTCATGACCTTGGTAAACATTGTTTTCTTCCTACACACATCTCACTTACGCACGAATTGGAACTACTTTCACAGAATTTTTATTTATCAGTATAATATCACACATTCACATGATTGTATGTTACTTTCATAGTTCGTCAATTTCTACTCGTGTATGGAAAGCTTAATTATTGAAACTACTTATAACGTAGTTGCCATAATATTGTGTTGCTTTCTTCGTGTGATGCACTAACCTGAATAGATAGCACAATAACACGCACGGTACAGGAAGGTAACATTTTGTGCATTCTAGTAAAGATGAATGTTTCCGTTACAACTCAGATCCAAACATGTTGATACATCTAATTCCTATTTAATGTTTTTCCTTCCACGAAACTACATAAGCAACACATGGATGTAAATGTTTATACACTTTTTTCCTTCTAGATTATCTTTTCTTTGTCCCCTTTAGTTGACTTCAATCGTAAATCTATATGTGGAGTTCGTGACCATATGTCCACCATTTTTAAATATATTTCTCTCTTTTATTTCCAGTTCATTTTGCAAAAGTAGTTTATTACCGATTAAGTTATCTAAGTCACATCTAGGGGATGTTTCTTACCTACGTCATTCGTATGAAAACATACTTTTCAGTATTTTGTTCTATTTATGTCTAAAAGTAGTAATATTCTTTATCCACCTTATAATATAAGTATTGCACAATTTGTTCTAAGTTCAGCTACTTGAATTTTATATTGAGGTCACTCTAACTATTCTCCATAGTTATATTTATTTCTTCTTGCCAATTGTAGTTTATGCTAATTGGTTTAAATACACGTTGGATGCACTTCAAAAACATATTCGTTCACACACTGGTCCGGTCTAGAGTGTGTGTATCTTATAATTTCACTACACCTTATGTATGTACACATCAGTAGAAAATTTGATTTTTATACCGCAAAAAATATTGGCTGCTAAAATATGCATTATGCTAATAGTTTTTCATCTTAACACTAAGTCACCGATCAGGTTTATAACTTAGGGTCAATGTAGCAGCTAGTAAGTAAAAGAATATGGCGGCTTCATATGCTAGATATGGTTTGCCTCGGCCCTCCATGCTTGTCTATGTGGTGCGTCCGATTTCTCGTTTGGCTGCATGTCCGCCTTTACGTTTTTTTGTCGGACTCTTTCTTTTTGGCTGGACTATTTCTTCATACTTTTCTTGGCCGGACAACTTCTTCTTACTATTATAGGATTTCCCGAGTCCTTTTACCATACATGTCGCTTTCATCAGTCCTTTTACTTAAATATCAATTCTTATGATTCGGACCCACCATACAATTGGCATTGTACATGTCCTTTCTCACGTACCTGATTCTGATTGCTCTTTCCTTTGCCAGATATATGTACGTGACAACCTTCACACATGTGCAACCGAATATATGCCTATACATAATATTTTCATGTAACGTTATATATTTAAATCTCAGCCGTATATATTTACGAATTAACGGTTGAGATAATTTAATCTGTGTGGATAAACATGATGGCTTGTTAGCCTCTTGTTTTAAGTATATAATAGATAGATATGGTTTATTGCTTGCATAATTAATTTACTGCTATATACTGCTAATAGCACGTTTTTTTATCAATTGGAGGCGAAATGAATTTACCATGCATGCAATATATGTGTTCGGTTATGGATTAAGGTGTTCGTACGTGGCGAACCAACCTGTGGTTGAGATGGTTAGGTGGACAGTGGTATCCCCAACCCACCAGGGTTCAAATCCTGGTGCTCGCATTATTCCTGGATTTATTTCAGGATTTTCGGCGATGCGCTTTCAGTGGGAGGAGACGTTTCCGTCGACGACGAGGCCCCTACGGTGACTTCGTAAATCTCAAGATGATATGCCGGCTCAGTCTCTCGGAGGTGCTCATAAGGATAGGATGTGCATGTGTGCGTTCATAGGGGTGAGTGTATGCGCGTGTATATGAGCGCTTATGTCTGTACTGATGCTAAATAAAAAGGTGTTCATGCGTGCAAGCTAAGGTTTTTTGTTTTACACGTGCACAGCTAAGGTTAGATAGGTGTATGTGCTCAACAATTGTTTATTTGGACGTAACTTTTCCTACCCGGACTCTTATTTTTTACGTGGAAGAAGAAAGTGTCCAAACTGATTGACCTGGGCGCTATTTTTGGGTGGGAGGGTATGGGACTGTTTTATTTTTCTGAATTGGACCTTTCTTAGTTGGTGCTAGCATGTTTTTCTTTGCTTGCCGTACATGGTAACACCAGACTTATTGTGACAACGTGATGTGCCAAGTTGTATATATGTGATACTATTTATATGTAACGCTACATCTTTTAAATCTTGGTTGTCAATATCTATAATTTACGGTCAAGATAATTTAATGTATAAGGACGAACGTGATGACTTATTTGTCTTCTGTTATATATATAATAGATGTTCACATTTCGAAAGTTGTTTTCAGAAAGATTCTCCATTTTAAACTTTTTGTCAAGCTTATTGAGAAATATAATATGGATGGGATTGTGAGAGGGCATATTGTGAGGAAGGTTTTGTGCAGTTTAAAACTTACTGCTTTTCTACTTTCTTCACTGTTTTTTGTACGGTCACTACGACCAGAAATTTCCTGCCTAAGTCGAGCCTACCGGTCGTGCCATCCCACAACGCTCGATGTGAGCTAGGTGTGCGCACTTGCCGGGATCACCATGTCATGCCATACCATGACCAGATCAAGGCTGCCAGGGGCGATTTAACCGTAGGGGCACCCTGGGCAGCTGCCCGGGCTCGAGCGCCGCTAGTTCTACGAGCAGCCAGAGTCAATCGCTAAAAACGTGTACGTTTTTGGGCGTGGACTACTTTGTTTTCGCCTTTTGGTTGGGCTTACTCGTGCAGGCCCATCAAGAATCAGCTGGAGTAACTTTCTTACATGGGCCACAACAAGTAGTCAGCTCGAAAAAAATGTGAATCGATCGATCAGGTCATCACGCTGCTACTCCTAAAGAAAACGGTCAATTATATGCATTGTTTTCTTTTATTTTGAGAGACAATTATATGCATTGTTTTCGATCTGCTAATTAAGTGGCTCATGTGCTAGCAAATTTTAGTTTTTTTAATAAGACTTTTAGAAGTTGGTTTGATGAGCCACCAGATTGTCTGATGAATTCGCTCGTAGACGATGTTTTCGTTTTTTTTTCATTTTAATAAAGCTAGCCATGATGGCCTTTCCTCAAAAAATAAAAAACAGTCATCATGTTGCTGGTTGTGTTGCTGGCCTGGACTGCTCGGCTGCCTCCTGGCTCGCATAATGTCTTTGCGCCACGGTGCATCACTCATGGCGTGCCGTAGGCCCTAGCAACTCCAGCGTCAGAGGAGACGGTCAGCGAGGTGTACCGGCGGAGGACCGATGGTCGGCAAGACCACAAGAGATAGTCCAGCCATCAATCATGCTATAATTCCGATGAGCAAGGATCATGATCGAAAGCGAAATCGTGGGGGTCAAGGCAGCAATGCCCATGGTGGGTATTTCATTCCATTTTCGGTGAATGGTGGCTCATTCTGATCACCGTCGGCTCTTCAGCAAGCACTAGCCACTTGTGCAGCAACCGCAAGTTCCCAACCTACACAAGGGCTCAGCCGGGAGGCAGCAAGTAGCAGCAAACCGCTAACGACGAGGGCTACCGGCGGCAAGTGACAACTACATGAGTTATTTACCTATAACATATCGACAAATTATGCAATTGAATGTTGTTTGTGCTGACTCCAGTCATGTTTGTTTAAGTTCATAATTGAGTAGATTTTTTTTGTGGTACAGTTTTTTTTTAAGTTTAGTCTACCGCGTGCCCAGGCTTCAAAAATTTGCTAGCTCCGCCAATGAAGGCTGCGCCGATTCATCAGCTAACTAACGAACATAAGAAATCAGCTCGACTAAGTCATGTACAGAGGGACATGTCCTGGCCGTTCATTTTCCTATCTGAAGAGCAGTGTTTAGGCTAACATAATAACAGCAGCAATGTTTTGCCCTCTATAGCGCAACACGATCGAGTTATGTCAGCATCAAGAAAAGGATAGGAAACGGCTCTAAGCAAGTTCAGTCTTGGTTTTTTTTTGTAGGAGCTATAGTAGTAGAGGAAAACGAATGAATTAGGAAGGAGATAAAGGAAGTGTCACCTTGGGTTGGATAAAAAAGGACAAGGCGCAGCCCCGAGCAGCAGCCTAACATCGTCAGGGCCGCCGACGAGGAGCTGCGGGAGGGAGAAGGCGCAGCCCCAAGCCGCGAGTAACGACTTGAGCTCGCAGCGGTGTGCTTTGCTCCTGGACACGTCACGCTCGTCCATGGTCAGGTCGTAGCCCCGCAGCAGGGCGCGCAAGGCGTAGAGATCGGCGGAGGTGCGCGCTCTGCAGCGTGACGCTCTGAAACTGACGCCGTGTAGAGAACCACCTCCGGCTGTAGCTCCTCCATGCCAGGCAGCTGGGACGACGAGCTGCCGCCAGGGTCATACATCTCCGGCGGCCTCATCCGAAGTAGAGTGTGGCTAGTAGCGTTGTGGCGAGAGGAGAGCGGAAGGAGATGAACAAGTGGTGCCTCTACTGTCATCACATGCATCGCACTGGTTGTGCCTCTATTGTCGTGCCTGCCTCCTTTTTTTTCGTTAATTCCTCGGACGCTTTGCGCTTTTGTCGATTGCCTCGGTGCTCACGCTGATTTGTCTTGTTAATTACCTTGGCCTCTCCCACTCACACTGCATAGTTTCAAACACTAGGATCTGATTAGACAATCTTATTGGATTCTTATCCTGACAAAAGATAATCTGTAAAAAAGAGATTGGCAAGGATGCACCAAGTGTTGTTTTTTGGCAATGGGGAGTCGATTCAGCATCTATTCCTTCAATGCCCACTTGCCAAGCTGCTATGGAGAACGGTCCATATAGCTTTCAACCTACCTCCACCTATTAGTAGTACAAATATGTTTGGAAACTGGTTAGTGGGGGTACACCTCAAGTTTAAGTCTCGGATCCGTGTGGGAATTTATGCTATACTTTGGGCCATTTGAAACACTCGTGATGATTGTATTTTTAACAGAACGAAAGTTCCAAACTTTTTGTAGGTTATCTTCAAGGCTACCAGCAGGATCCATACGTGGTCATTACTTCGCAAGGAACAGGATTGGGCGCCCACGGCCTTTGGGTGCAACAGATGGAAAATGGTCTCATGGGATTTGTTCAACCGATTTGGTTGGTGGACTGCTAGTAGGATTTGTGATGCATGAGGCTCACTTTTTTACGTTTTTTTACTTTTAATTTACCTTCGGGCAGTCATGTGTGGAAATTTATTGGTTGAACTTTGTTATGGTCGGATGATAAATAAAAGGTTGTGTGCATCACTCGATGCAGGGGCCGAGGGATGTCCCCTCTTTTTGAAAAAAAAATGCTCTTCATTTGAAAGAGTTGTACTTTTTATTTCATTCGAGAGAATTGTACTTAGTCTCAATTATTATATTGATGAAACTTAAAATACGTGTACATCCTTTGATTATTGCTTTTCGAGGAGACTCTTGCGAGTGAACGTCGACAGGGTCCTGCCCCAGTCGCACGCACGCTGGGCATGCACATGGAGCGTGTAGGACAAAATGGCACGAGCTCTCTCATGTGTATGCTCTCTCTCACCACATCATGTGACATGCACATGAAAAAATAACAATGGAGATCATCACGGTACTATCTCTCTCTCTCCTTCTCTCTATCCCTTGCGCTCTATGGCAATACCTTGGTGGAATGGTTTATCAAAAATTGATCTCGGAAGTGAAATCCATGATCTGGTGTTCAATGTTTGGACCCGGCAACAAGTGGTGCCTCATCTCCTTAGATTGTCACATGCATCGCGCTGTCGGCTTGCACCTCTACTGCCGTTCCAGCTGCCTTGTGTTTATTATCAAATTCCTCGGACGCTATGCTTCTTTGTCGATTGCCAATGGCGCTTTACCTTGGCCTCTCCTCCTTTTGGGGGGGGGGGGGGGGGGGGGGGGGGGGACCTTGGCTTCTCCCGCTCATGCTGCTTAGTTTTATTGGGCGCTGCTATGCGTCTGTCGACGGACGGACGCCTCGCGAGCCGCCCGATTTACCAGATTAAGCGGCCCATCGCCAACCTCTATTATTGCAACATAGGTCGTGTTGTGGAAATGTTTTTGCAACATAGGTTAACTTGCAGATTTTTTTTTGCAACAGAGGTACGTCGCACAATTTTTTTCGCGACAAATGTCCTGTTGCAGAAATTTTATAGAAGTCAGAAATTTTCGTAACAAAGGTCATGTCGCAAAATTATTCTCCAACAAAGGTCTTGTTACAGAAGTTTTACAGAGATCTTTTGACAACGGAAGGTTGAGAGAGAGGAAGTGGGACGAGTCGTCCCAGATATTTCTAAAATGGAGGGGTGCGCTGTATGTGGGGCACACATGGACGCGTGGCAACCAATGGAGGCAGTCGACGCAAGTGATGTAGTCCGGCGGGTGATTTGGGACGTTTCCCTAGTTTCAAACACTGGAATCTTTCTGATTGGACAGTCTCATTGGATTCTTATCTGCTCCGGATTTGAAAAAGGAGTAGTACTTTTTGCTAAGTATTTTATTGAAACTTAAATTACACATACATCAATTGAATATTACTTTCGAGGAGACTCCGTGTCAGCCGGCCCACGCGTGCATGGGTTGGGGGCATGTGCAGATGAGATAATATGGCACGGTCGCAGCTGCATGTATCCTCACCCAAACCTCACCACATCATGTGACATGCATATGGAAAAGAGCCGTGGGATCAGCACTGGACAATCCATGGCGACACCTTTGTGAAAAGGTTGCTCGGAGTTAATGCCCGCGACTCTTTTTGATGGTTGGTGTTACTAATTGTTGCGGCATGCTGCTGATCCCTTGTTAGGTGTCATATCTCTTATTTTGTTTTTATTGATAACATGAATTTTGTACATGCTCGATGTCTTGTCTAGATCTTGACACTGCTATTACAGAAGCCAGGTGGGTTTTCGACGCAAATACTATTCAAAACCCGGGCAAAGAACAAACTAATGTGTCTAAAAATGCTATTTTTAGGAAACATCACTAGAAATAATCTAGCTAAGGAGTCATGCCGCAGGCCATTCAACTGGCTTTCGGAGCCAGAGAGGAGGCACATCCACTCAGGGCCGGGTGTATCAGCTTGATATTAATATGTTGCACTTGAGCTCAAAAAAGGACACTAAGTTATATCAAGTGAATTTTCTCGGCACGTCATGTTTGAGGCTTATTCTATTTCCTCTCTTTTATTTTGTATCAAATTTCTATTTGAGGTATTTGTTCTTGTAATTCAAAGAGCAGCTCACCTGCTGACTTGCTTGGTAGTATATATTAATACTCATATTAATTAAATAAAGATTCCAGAATTCTCGCAAACAATTAGATTGCAGTGCTAAATTTGTGACAAATAATACTCCAATTAAGTTGACTGGGACCAAATACATACCCAACAACAAAGTAAAAGTATTAGCTACAGAAAAACCTAAAAAATATACTTATGCTCGGCTCAACAGCTCATTAACTTGATCTGTTACAAATAAAGCCTTGGTGTGAAACGGTGGGGAAGCCACCAAATTGACACGACGGCAAAGAGGACAAACTTATTCGATAAACTTGATCATGATGATGAGACACACTTGTCCATGAGTGGCCATCAACCAATTAGCAGCTAATTGTTACAGAGCCATTAGCAAGTAGCAACTTTTACTGTGTGCGCAATAAGAAAATGCCACCGTTAGTAGGAAGAGGTGAGGAGGAAGCAGCTTAATGCAAATTAAATAGTAGGAAAGTACACCATGCTTCATTACCAGGATGTTGATGCTGTCTAGACAAAGAAAATCTTTGGAGTCCCGCCAAAAGAAATATTGGGACGTCTTGGCTGTTTCCTTGCTGCTTCTTTCCACTTAGGGAAAAGTATTTTTTTCGTCCCTCTATTTTTTCAGAAGTATAGAAAAGGTTCCTTAAGTTCAAAACCAGCAAAACTCAGTCCCTCAACTATCAAAACCAGCAAAACTTAGTCCCTCAACTATCAAAACCAGATAAATTTAGTCCCTCGTGCGGTTGTGGGTGGCACGGGGCTAACTTTGCACAACAAAACCACAGCAGGAAGGACTACATTAGCTGGTACACCAGCAACGGACATTGCTCATCCCACTCGTCACGCCGCGTAGTCAGTGACTGAGCTGCCATCGCTCATGGTGGCACCGCCCTTCGTCCGGCTGAGTCGCCTGGAGCCTAGCCGCTACCCACCGCCGGTGCTGCTGCGTGTTCTCTGCTGCCATAAGAATTTAAGTGAAGAAAAATGGACGGATGAGGTGGGGCCTACACTTGCCAGCTAAGTCAAAACCACTTTCTCGGTAGGAAACCACTCGCTGTGACACGAGGGACTAAACTTATCCGGTTTTAAAAGTTGAGGGACTAGAGATTGCTGGTTTTCTAGTTAAGGGTCCAATTCTATACTTTCGAAAGAGTTGGGGGACGAAAAATATACTTCTCCCTTCCACTTATGCTTTGTGTCAGCACTCAGCACCCACTTCACGATCAAGAGCTATCTCCTCGAGATGTTTAAAGTACTTGATCGCCGATGTGCCACAAAATCCATCTAGATTTTTACATAGCAATCGGATCGACTTGAGGCTCTGTGTTATACGGTAGAGCTCCGTCTTAGACTCACACCATATTTTCACCATCGTCAGATCCTTCATATTAGTCAAAGCTCAGTTGCAACCTTGGGAGGGGAGAAAAATATAAAGGATCAGATGCAGCTTAGAGTTCACTAACCTATTACTAAAGCACTGCAAGCATCGCGAGTCTCCAAGTAAGTTCACAAGATGCCTCTATGTAGTTCATAGTTACCTACAAAAGATATTACTCATCGACTCCTGCAGCGAATGTTCATAGGTTTTCTAACTCATCTCCCATGTGTCCACCCCATTGATCCAAGCATTGTATTAGTTTGATCTGGCAGTGTGGCACGCCATTGATCTAGCCTATTGTGCCAGCGAATGTGAAACGAAAAATGTTAAACTTGAACTAATCAACTCTTGACCTTTGATGCCTTGTCTCGGGGTTATCTGTCTCATCGATCCAAGCAGCTAGCGGTGCATTCGTACTTTACTTCAGGGATGCAGTGTGGATGAACTTTGCATTTGCATTGACTCGAGACCGACAATGATATCATTCAATAGACTAATGATCTCATAAGCCTTTCTCACCACATCTATCAAAGTATTCATATTTTCAAAAATTTCCAATCAAGTGTATCAGTGGAGGATGAGCAACAAGGGAAGCAGGGGGCTGAGGTATGGGGATAATGTGAATGAGTTGGCGCCCTGCAAGCACAATGGCAACAGGCCACCCTGTAGAGCTTTACTTGCGCCATGCCGAAGCAGATCTAGAGTGATGCCTCCTCGGAATGTAGGCACCACACCTTGCGACACTGGCTGATATAGGGACAAGCAGGAGGAATAAATGTGAAAAACGTGGTGTGTGCATCCTTATAATTTGAACAATCTTCAAAAGTACCGGAACATATGCTCAGAAGTATTGATAGTAAGCACATCCCATTAAGACAAAGTCAAGTGCTCGACGATCAACAAAACATGGTGAAAATATTAAAACTTAATGTACTCTGAATTACAACAATATATAAATATTTGAGTAGTGGTTGTCCCTTGATACACGGAGGTTACCTATTAAGTTGCCAAAAATTATATAATTAAGCTACAACTATATTAAGGACAGTATAACCGCACCTAATCCCTGCCCTCACAACGATTTCGGTTTTTGGCCGTCCGTTTCATTGATCTGGGAGTTCCTAGCCTATAGATCTCGTTTGGAAAAAATTTGCCTCGCACTGAATGTAACCTGGCCCAACTGTCATGTGGGCTGCCTCTCTAGAGGCCGAAATGAAGGCATGTCATGCACCGGGCCGTCGGCCAGCCCATTCTACCGCCTAGGCTTCGAGGAATCGAAGTGACTGCCTCCAGCCTAGAAAATGAATTCCAAAGCCCGTTGTTGACGATGTGTTTCATCAAGAGGTATTTGGAGGAGCTGGAGATTGCTGCCGTTCGATCGCCACAGCAACAGCCATGCCCAGTTCAGCGACCAAAGGCCAGGGCATGGTTACCACCGTCAGGAATTGCAGCCAAGATGAACTGCGATGGAGGTATATCTACTTTGGGAGAGAAAGGAGCTGCTGCGGTTGTCTGCAGAGATAAGTCTGGTCACTATTTGGGAGCCTCGGCAGTTGTATATGAAGGTTTGATCGATCCAGCAAGTCTGGAGGCATTAGCATGTAGTGAGGCGCTACCCCTCACGCGGGACCTGAATTTGAATGACTTGGAGATAGCTTCGGATTGCAAGGAAGTGATCTCAAACATCTACAATGGAGGTTTGCCGGCTTATGCACCGATTCTTAGGGAGATTGTTTTCAGTAGGAACCTTTTTGCTTCTGTTATTTTCCGTTTCGAGCATAGGGAAAATAATTTTGAGGCCCACTCACTTGCTAAAGGAGTTGCGTCTCTTGCGGTGGGTCGCCATGTGTGGCTAGGGGTTTTGCCCGACATTGCTTGTATTCCCCAACTCATAAACTATGAATAAAGCCCCTAGTTACCCTTAAAAAAGCCTAAAAGAAAAATAGCCGCCGATACGGGGAGTTCCTGAAAGAAAGAAACTGTTGATGCGAGCCGCAGAGGAGCTGCCGTTTATATCGCCGTCGCCAAGATCCTCCGCGCTCTGGCACTCCACCCCGGCCTTGTCATCCTCAGCGAGAAGGGAGTCATCATGTCAGGTTGGCCTCCATTCTATAAGTTTTGCCTAATCTTCCATGACTCTCAAGTGTTGTCTGAATCTCAAAATTTAGCAGAATGATTTTCACCCAAAACTTTGAGTAATCTTGCCCATCGCACGAGGGGATCTAGCCGAGGTGTCGGTACAGAGGACGCGGGCGACACGGGCGGTCTCCATCGATCCAGCCATCAAGCCGATGTGACGCACGCGGTAGGAGATGAAGCTGAGGTGAGGGGATCCACCGCTCGAGGGGATCCGACCGAGGGAGAGAGCCTGGGCAGAGGAAGAGAGAGCGCGGGCGGTGAGCTTGGCGGATCTCGTGTGGTGGCGCCTCGTGTTTACTGTGCTTCGTGTTTACACATTGTCTCATTGTACATGTTTATTTTGTATTTCTATTGTAGGCAAATAGGACATAGCCTTTATTTTATTAACTATTGGTGCTTCTTTCTTGATTCTTCTTTGAATATGTCTGCCTGGGACAAAAGTAAAATACACAGAGGGTGTCGACTTTGTGTATTATAAAAATAAAGGATTATATTCAGAAGAAAATACTTAGAATGAGGGAAGGACATTATTTTCTATAGGCTTGTTTATTTGACATGCAACACATTTGCTTCTTGATTCTTTTCTTTGAACGATCATCTTGAATCATTGTCCATGTTTCTTTTTTGTGGTCATTCATTCTCTACATCAATGGATAGTTGAACTCCCCAGAATATGGGGTTTCTAAAAAAGATGCAAGTGCATGATGGTATGCAAATTTGCATTATAGTGCAGCATTGGTCTTCAGTTATTATCTATAAGCCTTCTTTATAAAAGCACCATTGTTTAGTTACTATCCTGATATCCCACACTTCTGCATGTTTTTTTGTAGATGACCCAAAGAACAATTACTTAACATCAAGGTGTATGTAAATTGTTATACATACTAGATTAGATTGTCTAGCCATACTAAGATGCTATATTTTCCTATATTTCATATTTAGAGTAAGAAATACTAGAATATGATGATTTCGACTAAACCTTTAGTCCAAGGTTTCTCCTTATACTTGCTCTCATGTATGGGTTACAATTCAGCTAGAGATATATACTCAGTTGCAAGTGTCTGCCAGAAACATCTGATAATTATGTTTTCACCTTATATTCTGTCGGCAAAGATGTCAATCTTGCATGTGCCTTTGTTATAACATAGACCTGCCATGTCCATATAATTACTGATATTGAAAACGACATATTGTGTATAAGAGATTGAATAAAATATTAACTGTGATTTTAGAATTACTGTAGTTTATGTTTTCTCTCTTACACGCTGAAAGCAATCTGATGGTGGTTATTGGTGCTACAGGTTTCTCCACTAAAAGACACCTGATGGCACGGTGGAGTGGATCGCTCTGTAGTGCATGGAACTACAGGACATAGGTTCAACATTATCATGTGTCCTTCATTAGTTATTTCCCTGCTTTTCTTTGCCTTATACAGAATGCCTACTACTCCCTTCGTTCCTAAATATTTGTCTTTCTAGAGATTTTAACAAATGACTACATACGAAGCAAAATGAGTGAATCTACACCCTAAAATATGTCTACATACATCCGTATGTTGTTGTCCATTTGAAATGCTAGAAAGACAAATATTTGGGAACGGAGGGAGTATAAAACATGTATGCTATATTGCACCAGTCATTGTATAGAAAGGTTTGCCCATTATTTTTGTAAGGCATTCAAGCAGGCCACTATTCTAGCTATAAAACTCATTTTCCTCTTCTTATGTTGACTATGTTATATCTATATAGAACTCCACTTGCTAAGTTCTTCCCATGATCAAGATGCTCTGTTATGAAGCATCTATTCACATTAGGTTCACCACTCTGTTATGAAGAATCCGTGGGATCAGTTACATAAAATTTTCTTACACTCTCTGCCCCAAAACAAAACTATTAAAGTTCACCTCATCAGTGAGTAACTAATGCCATGCCCTACTGGCCATGATGGTCTTCCCTTAAAATGTAGTACAACGTTTGAGTAAAAACAAATACACTCAGTTCGTTGAAGACCAACTACAATTCCCTCTTTGATCAAAATTTCCTTATACCGCTTGACCAATACCATACTATTTCACTGTAGATCTAAATTTTCTGCTTCATGCCTTTATAAATTTACATAAACCTATAATTCTATTTGAAAAACGGATGGGGATGGCAACGCGCGCCTTCAATGACCTAGTAAGCACTCCAATCCAGACAGAAGCCAACTCTCAGATGGAAACTAAAATGTGGTCCACCTTATTAGCCAACATAACATAACAGTGGCTCCCTCGTAAGCCTAGTTTTGGGCAGTGGCTGATATATAGTGGTTGCCCTTGCAATAGAGGTCGTATCCTCTATTGGTCTTGATATGATCTGGTAAAACAAGTTAATATAATGCAAATAGTTAAGAGAATTAACCACTGCAGGAAATTAAATGATCAATCTACTACATTCTACAAAACGTTAAAAAAATTATCTAAGTCCCATCAATTGAATAGTGCTGTTTTGACTGGAACACAGGGATTTTGGAAGGAACGTGGAATATATATCCCACGTCTTAATAGGATACATATGGGCATGGGTAGCTTGAATCATGCATGTCAACATTATAATTACCTTGCAGCTTGGTGGGTCACAAGTGATAGCTGTCAGCATTGCCTGATACACCTCTGCTTTAAGGTTCTTAACATGCACCATAAAGCCACTGTCCATTTTCAGCTTGCCTGAAATGGATGACTCCATTTTTCCGTCGTCTCCCTTCGACTGTACGATAATCATGAGCACCTCAAACTTGAGCGTGTCTTCAGGAGGTTGTGCATGCATCTTCATTGTCGCATACACAACCAAAGTCGAATGGGGCTTCATTATCTCTGGTTTTGTAAATTGCCCATTTATTGGTTTAATCCAGATGCCAACATAATGGTTTGTCTTGTTGGTTAGGGTCACTGGGCATCGAGTAGTTTTTTTGTTTTTTGACTTCACGGAAAGAGAAGCCGCTGCGGGTAGACCTCGAGCAGCTTGCTAGTCTCAGAGGAATCGGAGTATATCTGCAAGCAACAGCCTCAAATTATCAACTCACAGATGGTACCTTGATGTGCCATGTATAACAATTGGTGTGGCGTCCAGCTGTTTCAAACAACTTAGATTTCACTATCGACTTCAGTATGCTGCAATTTCTCTGGAATGCATGTTTGGATGCAACAAAAAGTACCTTCTATCTGCCTGTCTCTCCGGGTTCCTCGGATATGCTGATTATTTTCTGTGGATGGAATGGTGCTGCAGAAACTCCCGCTGACTGTGCCTCGTTCACCGACTTGGAGATAGAGCTACTTGCCTACATAACAAATGAAGATCACCAATTCTCATCACACAATGTAACATCTCATAAAAACAAACAACTTTTCTGCTTGACAAGAAATTGCTGTTATAGAAGTTCAGCTTAATTACTGGTATAGATCAGTTATTATAGCTTGAGGCATCCTTTTATATGAAATCAGGTTGCCCAACTATGACACTGATTTAAATGAAACTTAAGCATATGAAATACCTTATTGGTATTAACAGTACTAGAGCCTTGTCCAACCACACTGGCCGATGAAGCGGACTCAGCTAAGCCTGCCAGAAGAACAATAAATACATGTCATAGTTTAGATTACACCTGTAATATCTGTAAGAGCACATATGTGTAGTAGTGGTACTGTAAAATACACTTTTTAAGTTTGATTTCATCCATTCTTATTTAACAGCATGATGCAGAGTAACATGGAAGATGCAACGTTACCATCTAGTAAGGAAGCATGTGGGACCACCCTTCTACGCCCTAGTTTCTTGTTGTTCTGAATCTTAACATCCGGCCTGCAAGTTTCGTGCAGCAAAATCAAATGCTTTACCAACAAGTAAAGGTAGGAGGTTAACTCATCGACATTTATAACCAACAAAATTCATTAAAATGCATAAAAGCAGCATGTTTGGATAATGCATTGAGCACGCCAAGTAACTGAGCATACTACTAATCCACCAAGATAGATAAAAGGGACATATACATTTGGATAGCTCTATGGCAGGCTAATTGAGCGTACTTGTGCAGGTGCCTTACCTGGCAACATCTGTTTCCTTTGCCTCCCCTTTGTTTTTGTTTTGAGAACTAGGTGCATCTGTTTTCTTTGTCTCCCTTTTGTTTTTAGTTTGAGAATTGATCTGGTAGTCCTCCACCAATTTTGTCACCTGAAATAGGAAAAGAAAATTAAACAAATTCATATACGTTATTATGACTGACAAGCTTAGATAAAACAATGCGGTATTTATTTAGAGCACTGCTTTGTATCATCCTGCATAATCAGTGAGGCACTAAGCCTAGTGTGACATACATACATACATACATACATATAGATGCTGTGGTGTGGCAAGGTAAGGCAACTATATATACCTCTTCCGGCAGATCAACAATCTGCAGAATCTTGGGCAACATTGAGATGGCAGAGGTGAAGTCTGCGCGGAGGTGAGCCATATTTTCCTCAAGATTGGCCAGCAGCGAGGTGTTCAAGGCAGTGTTGGCAAGCAGCACGGCGTTGATGTTGAGCAGCACATCGAGGCAGACCCCGCGCAGCTTCTCGGCGATGTCTTTGGCGTTAAAAGCACGGCTGAGGACCCCCTTGCGCTTGCACTTGTCGACAAACTGGGACGCGCGCTGCAGGGCCTTCCGTAGGCCATCCGCCGTGTCCCTCATCAAGTTGTCGTCCATGATCTTGGGTGACCCCTGCAGGTGCTTGGCGATGGCTCTGAGGCTGAGCAGCCGAGCAGGAGGGCGTCGATCCTGCGGCAGTCCTCCGCGTTGTATCTGGCCTTGTCCAGCGCGCTGATGATCTTGAACCCAAACCCCACGAACTCCTCTATGGTGCTGAAGCTGAACAGAGTGTCCATCTCTTCCTCCGCACGCCTTTTTGTAAAATCAGGTCGATCGGCCTGGACAAACAGAGGAGATGGATAAGGAAACCCTAATCCTAAGAATTTTTGCAAAATTCCCAATCCCCAAATCCTAAACCCTAGCGTGTTGAATTCGCAATCAGTACCTCAGCTGACGACACCCTGAAGAAGAGTGTTACCGATTGATTGATACACAAGGGAAGGGAAGGAAAGTGGAAGAGGAAGTGGAAGGGAAGGGGGATTCGGGAAGAGAGCAAGGGAAGGGAAGGGAAGGGGAGTGGGATCGGGAAGAGAGCAAGTGCAAGTGGAAGTGGAAGCAAAATTTGGGAGGTAATGTAACACTCACGGGCCACGACTTTGCCAGTCGTCGGTCGTCGCCCGCACACGCACGCAACTCACGGCCCAGATGCCACTACACTTTCAACCCACTAAGGACCACATTCCTTAGAGCATCTCCAGCCGTTGGTCTCCGCAGGAACGCCTCACGCCGGGGCGGGAGGCCGCCGTCAAGGTGCCTGAGCAGGTACGCCACGTCAGCGGCGCCGTCCCGCGTGGCGCAGACGCAGTCGGGCATGGTGGCGCGGGTGTAGCTCCAGAGGGCCTCGCAGAAGCGGCGCGGGTTGGCCTCGCCGTGCCCCTCCCGGAGGCAGGTCGCCGTCGAAGCTGAGGAGGGCCAGGCCCAGCTGCACGGACCGCACGCCGTCCACGGGGCAGGTACGCCAGTCCGGCGCGGCGCAGGTACGAGGAGACGGCTCCCGCGGCCGCAGAGGTTGTACGCCAGTCCACATGCCAGACGTTGAAAAAACACTAGGTTAAAGTAAAAAGGTTGGACCTGGTAATTACAGAAAAAGGGTTTCGCCTCGCTTTATATATAAAGCACCAACACCGAATACAACTGAGAGATCAAACAACGCACACACCGCACACATCCAAGGCAAGATACAAAGGTGCCGGGCATCGACACACCACCCCACCGACAATAGAGAGGTGAATCGAACAACAACGAAGCTAGGCCTCCAAAGCGGTGTCTCCAAGAAAGGTACGACAAAGGAAAGCCGCCACTGGCCGATCCGCGAAGATCAGGTTTTCACCCGGAGCAAAACGACATGAGTGGGAGCGCCATGATGGAGCCTTCAGGAAGGGTACGACGTCAACGGCCGCCGCCACCGTCGGCCAGTCAAAGGACTGGGCAAGTGGTGTACCCCGGTGCTCACACACCACCATAGCACCCTAACTCCGACAACCACACCACCCGCGAGGCCATGGTTGCCTGCCCGCACCTGAGACGCACGCCCCGCCCACACACGTCGTGTCTCCTGCCGCCAGAGCCGCCGCCCTGCATCCAGACAACCCCAAGACCAGGACAAAGGCTCCGGCTTTGGACCAACCGATGGCCCTCGACCGGCAGAACCACCCGCTGACGCTCTGCTGGAAGATCTTCACTAACCCACCCGCGGCTGAGGATCGGGGGAGAAAGGGGAGCGGACGAATCCGGACCGGCACAACGCGTGCCGGCGACAGCTGACGTGATCGCATCGAGGCCACCCATCCCTCCAACCAAGCTCCCCACCGAACACGAGGAAAGGGGGAGGAGGAGGAGCGGACGCATCCGGACCGGCAAAAGAGCCGGCAACAGGTGGCGCGACCGCATCAAGGCCACCCATCTCTCCTACCAAACTCCCCCGTGAGCACCCCCGTGTCACCCCAGCATGGTAGCTGGCACAACTCTCCGCGAGGCCATCTACAAGCGAGCGCCCGCGGACGAGGGGAACCGAATCGACCCACCGCCGCAGCCGAGGTAGGCCACCAGGGAGGCCCTCCCGCACCGACCGCTGCCGTCCAGCCGCAAGGGCCTGACAAGACGAGGGCCACGCACCTCCACCGCTGTCGTGCCGCCCGTAGCCCGCAGCGACATGGGCGGATCTGGGTGCACCGGCACCAAGATGTCGCGCCTTCCCCACCCGCCGGCCTGCAGCACCAGAACCGCAGGGCCGCCGCCCCCCACCAGCAGAGCTCCATGGCAGAGGGTGGACGCCCGCAGCCACAGGCACCCACGCGCCGCGCTGCGAGCCGACCAGATCTGAGCGCCGCCAACACGCCATCCCCGGCCTGCACGCACGCACCACCATCGCGCCGCGAGCCGACCAGATCTGAGCGCCGCCGCCACGCCATCCCCGGCCTGCACGCACGCACCACCACCGCGCCGCGAGCCGACCAGATCTGAGCGCCGCCGCCACGCCATCCTCGGCCTGCACGCACGCACCACCACCGCGCCGCCAGACACGCTACTAGCCCACACTGCCGCCAGACCTTAGTGCCGATGCACCGCTGCGCCGCCGACCGGCCGCCGCAACCCGCACCGAAGCCACCACGCGCGGGGGGGAGGGGGACGAAAGAACCCCGCCACCGCCGGCGACGACCGGGCTTCGCCAGGCCGCGCCCTTGGGCGGCAGCAAGGGAGGAGGAGAGAGGGGAGGGAGCGGCGACGGCGGCTAGGGAACCCTCTCAGTCGCGCGCGGGGCGACGTGAGAGGGCGGGGGTTAGGTTTTTTCCCTTATCCTAGACCTGGTGATCGAACCAACAATCTCAAGACTGCCGGCTTTGTTCCCTACCGCTGTGTTAAAACCAACCATTTGAAGGAGTAAAGGATTTATTTGTTCAGTACTTTGCGAAAACTAGGACTATAAAACAAACCGTAAGTTTGAGGATTGGCCTGAGGACCGCATCGCCCGCGTTGTCCCGTACAACGGCACCCCCAAGACGAGCCGCCATATCATCTGTAGAAGAACAAGTTATGGGCTGTGCAATCTTGATGTATTGATCGGTGCACCAGGCACGTATATATAAGTACAAAGGTGGGACACAACCTCAACTATACAAAGGAAACAGGAGGTGGGCCCTACACACAAATATACACATACACAATATACTCAACACCCCCCGCAGTCGAAGCGGCGCCAGTGACTCAAAGACTAGAACGGAACTCCTCGAAGGTAGAAGTCGGCAGTCCCTTCGTCATCACATCGGCGAACTGTTGTGCAGTCGGCACATGGAGAACCCGAATACGTCCAAGAGCCACCTGCTCGCGCACAAAGTGAATGTCCAGCTCAATGTGTTTAGTCCGGCGATGATGAACGGGGTTGGCGGAGAGGTACACCGCAGAAACGTTGTCACAGTAGACAACCGTAGCCTGGGAGACGTCGTGATGCGGCTCCTGAAGTAACTGTCGTAGCCAGGTGCACTCGGCGACAGCGTTGGCCACAGCTCGGTACTCAGCCTCCGCGCTGGAGCGCGAAACCGTGGTTTGTCGCTTGGACGACCACGAGACGAGTGAAGGACCGAGGTAGACGCAGTAGCCAGAGGTGGACCGACGAGTATCGGGGCAGCCAGCCCAGTCTGCATCGGAGTAGGCCACCATCTCCAGAGAAGTAGACGCCGTGAGGGTCAACCCGAGGGTCATGTCGCAGATGTAACGAAGGATCCGCTTCATGAGAGTCCAATGGGAGTCACCAGGGGCGTGCATGTGGAGACACACCTGCTGAACAGCATACTGAAGATCCGGTCTGGTGAGAGTCAAATACTGAAGAGCGCCAACGATAGACCGGTAGAAAGGAGCATCCGACGCAGGCGAGCCCTCAAGAGCAGAGACCTTGGCCTTCGTGTCAACAGGAGTAGCAACAGGGTGACAGTTGAGCATGCCAGCACGCTCAAGAAGCTCATGTGCATATTTCTGCTGATGAAGAAAGAAACCATCCGGGCGCCGAACGACCTCAATGCCAAGGAAATAATGTAGAGCACCCAGGTCCTTAATAGCAAACTCGTCACGCAGCCGGAGAGTAATCTGCTGAAGAATAGCTGCGGAGGAGGCCGTCAGGATGATGTCATTGACGTAAAGAAGCAAATATGCAGTCGTGTCACCGTGGCGATAGACAAACAGTGAGGCGTCCGAGCGAGTGACGCTGAAGCCCAGTGTCTGAAGAAACCCGACGATCCGCTGGTACCAGGCGCGGGGTACCTACTTGAGCCCGTAAAGAGAGCGGGACAGCAGACACACATGGCCGGGAAGTGAGGCATCGATGAAACCGGTGGGCTGCTCACGATACACCTGCTCCTCAAGATGGCCGTGGAGAAAGGCGTTGGAGACATCCATCTGGTGAACGGGCCAGCCGCGGGACACGGCGAGCTGGAGGACGGTGCGGATCGTGCCTGGTTTTACAACCGGGGCAAACGTCTCAGTGAAGTCCACTCCAGCGCGCTGGCAGAAACCACGGACCACCCAGCGAGCCTTGTAGCGCTCGAGAGTACCATCCGAGCGGGTCTTATGGCGAAAAACCCACTTGCCGGTGATGACGTTGGCACGAGGAGGTCGGGGAACCAGTGTCCAGGTGCGATTCCGTTGAAGAGCATCGAACTCTTCCTGCATCGCCGCAAGCCAGTGAGGATCACGGAGGGCGGCGCGAGCGGACGCGGGAATAGGCGACAGCTCAGCGGTGGAGGCGACGAGGACATACTCGTCGCTCGAGTACCGGAGGCTCAGACGATGAATGCCGGTACGAGCTCGTGTGACTGGTCCAGGCGACGCCGTCGGAGCCACCGGCGACGCAGCCGGCGAGGCGGCCGGCGAGCTGGCCGGCGTCGGAGCCGGTGAGGAGGCCGGCGTCAGGGCCGGCGAGGTAGCCGGCGTCGGAGCCGGCGAGGAGGCCGGCGTCAGGGCCGGCGAGGTGGCCGGTGTCGGGGTCGGCGAGGCGGCTGGCGTCGAGGCGGCTGAAGAAGCGGCCGAGCCAGCAGCGCCCGATCCCGCGGTGCCCGAGTCGGGGGCGGCGGGTGAAGGAGGGGCGCCAGCTGCGCCGTCAGAGTCGGCCGAGGAGGCCGAGGGGGCGGGCGCGGGCGTGAGGGCATGAGGACCACCAAAGCTTGGAGGCTGTCCACGGGCCGAACGGGACCTTCCACCTGACGAAGTCGTCGAAGAGCCGCCGGTGGCCGGCGGTGACGAGACGACAAGAGGTACCTGCTGCCAAAACGGAAATACCATCTCATCAAAGTAAACGTGTCGGGAGGTGAAAACACGATGGGAGACGGGATCATAGCAGCGGTAGCCCTTAGTGTTAGGTGGGTAGCCGAGAAAGATGCAGGCGACGGAGCGGGGTGCAAGCTTATGAGGCGCAGTAGCGGCGATGCTAGGATAGCAAAGGCAGCCGAAGATGCAAAGTCCATCATAAGAGGGGGGTGCACCGAAGACAAGATGATGAGGTGTAAAGTTCACGCGAGTACGACATGGGCGGATGTTGATGAGGAGAGAAGCGGTGGCGAGAGCGTCAGGCCAAAAGCGCGGAGGCACATTGGCATGAAAGAGAAGAGTCCTAACGCAGTCATTGAGAGTGCGAAGGATGCGCTCAGCGCGACTGTTCTGCTGCGAGGTGTACGGGCAAGTGAGATGAACGATCGTGCCATGTGTGGTGAGAAGATTACGAACAACGAGGTTCTCAAACTCCTTCCCATTGTCTACAATGCGAGAATGGGACGACCAAACTGCGTGAGAACATAAGAGTAGAAGGCGGCGAGAGTGGATATAACATCCGACTTGCGGCACAACGGGAAGGTCCACACATAATGCGAAAAATCGTCAAGTATGACAAGATAATAAAGAAAGCCCGTATTACTGGCAACAGGAGAGGTCCAAACATCACTATGAATTAACTCAAACGGGTACGATGCAACAAAAGAAGAAGCCCCAAACGGAAGACGAGCATGTTTGCCGAGGCGACATGCATGACACGAGTGATCCTCGTTCTTATTACACGTGAAAGAAAAACTCCGAAGTATGTGGCGAAGGGTGGCAGGATTAGGATGACCCAAGCGAGCATGCCAAAGTCCCACTCCGGTGGCGAGAGCGACAGGGGCGGCGGAAGTGGTGGAGGTGGCGGAGTGAACTTGGTAGAGCTCGTCACATCGATGGAGCACCATCCGCGTGCGAGCGTCCTTAACAGAAAAACCACATTCGTCAAATTCAACGGTAACCGGATTTTCACGTGTAAGAGAATGAATAGAAACAAGATTTTTAATAAGTTCAGGAGAAACTAGAATATTAGACATGGATATTGAAGTGGAGTTAGACGGAAAATATGTATGACCAATATGGGTGATAGGAAGAGAAGATCCGTCACCGACGGTGATGCGGTTGGAAGTGTGGACAGGATAGGTGGTGTGGAGGTTACCGGGGTACGCCGCCATGTGAGCGGTGGCGTCGCTGTCCATGTACCAGTCGCCGCCGCCGGTGTAGCTGGACGGGGAAGGAGTGTTGTGGAGAGCCGCCAAAAGGGCTGGGTCCCACGGTGCCGGCGGGAGAGGCGGCGCGGCCGTCAGGGGCAGCAGCGGCAGCCCACCTGGCTGCGGCTGCTGGCCGTAGGGCGCCGCGTAGGGCTGCTGCGCGGCGTAGAACGCCTGGTGTGGCTGTGGCCGGGTGCCGAGAATGCCCGGGGCAGGGGCCCGAGGAACCGGCATGGAGTAGGCGTGCACAACGCCGGTCCATGGGTTCTGGCCGACGTACCACGGGGCCGGCTGATAAGCCTGCTGCGGTGGGCGGGGTGCTCCTCCCTGAGCGCCTGCGCCCCCTGCTTGTAGCCACCACGATGACCGCCGCGACGACCCCCCCCCATTAGCCGCCGGCTGGGGCGGCGGGAAGGGGGCGGCCGGGGCGGGCGGGAAGCCTGGCGGGAATGCGGGCGCCGCCGGCTGTGGCGGCGTCGGGCGCGGCGGTGGCGGGGCTGGACCCCCGCGGGTGCCGGCGACGAGGGCGGTGTGGGTCGCGCGAGTCCACGCCACCCGCATCCGGCGCTCCTCCAACTTGAGGTACACGACCACCTTGGCGAAGGTAGGCTCCGGGATGAGGGTGAGGTTGGAGGCGGCGTTCCCGAAATCCTCGTTGAGGCCGCCAGAGAGGGTGCTGATGAGGAGCTCGTCGCCGATCTTTTCCCCGAGATCACGGAGCTCATCGGCGAGCTTCTTGAGGCGCATGCAAAAATCATCGATGGATGAGTCAAGTTGCTGGCACCTGTAAAACTCACCGTAGAGCAGGACCTTGCGCTGCTGCCGGTTGTCGGTGAAGAGGCCATTGAGCTTGGTCCAGACCGCATGGGCGTCGTCTTCGTCGTCCACCACGGTGTGGAAGAGGTCGCTGGAGATGGTGAGGTAGAACCAGCGGATGATGGTGGCATCGAGGATCATCCACTCCTCGTCGTTGATCATGAGCGCCGAGTCTACGGTGCCGTCCACGTGGCCGTACAGGAGGTACTCACGGAGCACAAGCGAAAAATACCGCTTCCAAGCAGAGTAGGACGCGGTGGTGTGATCAAGCTTGTTCGGAACACGCTCATGGATGTTGAGGTCGCGGACGAGAGTGACATCGGGACCGGCGAACGGGTTTGAGACGGTGGACGAGGAGGAGCTCATGGCGAGCGTTAGGGTTTGGGACTCGGCGCGGACGGATGGAGATGCGGCGGCGCAGGTGGCGGGAGGGTGGGGTGGTGCGGGTGCGGCGCGGGTGGGAGGGGAGGGTGCGGGAGTGTGGGCGGAAGCGGGAGCGAGCGGCGGCGGCGGCCTCGAAAAGAGGCGGCGGCAGCGGCGGGCGAGGTGGGGGAGAAAGGCGGCGGCGACCAGCGGCGGCGACGGCGACCGGGAGGATGGTGGCGGCGGCGGCGGCTGGTGGCGGCGGCGGCGCATAGAGCCGCGGCGGCGGCGGCGGCTTTAGGGTTTAGGATCGTGCTGCGATAGATACCATATGTATAAGGACAAGTTATGGACTGTGCAATCTCAATGTATTGATCGGTGTACCAGGCACATATATATAAGTACAGACGTGGGTCACAACCTCAACTATACAAAGGAAATAGAAGGTGGACCCTATACACAAATATACATGTACACAATATACTCAACATCATCCATTGCCTTCGAAAAGACATGTTGTACCGCTGGGTAGGTGGAATCGATGCGGGAGGCATCCAATCGTCAGCTCCCCTCTTGTGTTCTCCGAATCTGGCGCTCCGCCGCCCCGCCTTGATCTGCTGCTCCGGCGAGCTCCAGCTCTCTCTTCTGCCTCATTCGGCTCCCTGTGGGATACCAAATCTTCTGGTGCCTTCCTATTCGAGCCGCACATCAACAAGCAACTCTCCCCATGACCTCTTGCTCCGGCAGCCGCGGTCGAGGTACGTGGATGCTTGGACCAGCTCTCGATGTTCTGGCATCCGGCCGTTCTTGAGTGAAAGTCAGGAGGAGGTTCGTCAGTGCGGAAGAGGAGGGGCGGGAACGCACGAGCGTCAGCTTGCAGCATGCCCATGTCCATGCACGGCGGCGTGTGCACGCGCTCAGGCGACGAGAGACATGGAGCGGGGATGAATTTTTTTTTTTGCGAAAAAAAAAAGGAGCGGGGATGAATTTGGGGTCAAAGATGATGGTGACGTGGTGGTCAAATCCGGTCAACACATCCACGTCGGACAAAAACCATTCGAAAAATATGTTCACTTAAATGTTCTGGTTTTCTAAATAAATTGTTCATGTATTAAAAAAACTAGCGGAGTGACCCGCGCATTTGCGTGGCTAGGTTTGCAAAATATTATAATACCATTTTAGAAATTTGACACATGCTCTAGTACACCACTTTGACAAAACAAAAAAGTATAAATATGTTTGCCAAAGCTATGACAAATTTATTAGTATTTCACTTGGACAATCAAAAAATGTTAATCACGCTGTCTATTTTACATGACTCTATAAGATCATTTGAACGGCTACCCAAAGCCGCGAGTGATTTGAGATAACCTAGTTATCCTTTACCTTGGACTATCATAAATTTACGATATACTGGATGCATGCCTCAAATCCATACAAAATTTGGTCGTGTAAATATGTTTAATGATCATTTAGCCCATTCCATAGCATGTCTTTCTTGCTAGCTTATTCTTGTATATATTAATAATATTAGTTAGTAAATTTGTGCACAAAGGATTCTTAGGATTCGATTAATTTTTAAGAATTTTTCCAACGAACGGATAATTTATTTCATGACCTTGGTAAACATTGTTTTCTTCCTACACACATCTCACTTACGCACGAATTGGAACTACTTTCACAGAATTTTTATTTATCAGTATAATATCACACATTCACATGATTGTATGTTACTTTCATAGTTCGTCAATTTCTACTCGTGTATGGAAAGCTTAATTATTGAAACTACTTATAACGTAGTTGCCATAATATTGTGTTGCTTTCTTCGTGTGATGCACTAACCTGAATAGATAGCACAATAACACGCACGGTACAGGAAGGTAACATTTTGTGCATTCTAGTAAAGATGAATGTTTCCGTTACAACTCAGATCCAAACATGTTGATACATCTAATTCCTATTTAATGTTTTTCCTTCCACGAAACTACATAAGCAACACATGGATGTAAATGTTTATACACTTTTTTCCTTCTAGATTATCTTTTCTTTGTCCCCTTTAGTTGACTTCAATCGTAAATCTATATGTGGAGTTCGTGACCATATGTCCACCATTTTTAAATATATTTCTCTCTTTTATTTCCAGTTCATTTTGCAAAAGTAGTTTATTACCGATTAAGTTATCTAAGTCACATCTAGGGGATGTTTCTTACCTACGTCATTCGTATGAAAACATACTTTTCAGTATTTTGTTCTATTTATGTCTAAAAGTAGTAATATTCTTTATCCACCTTATAATATAAGTATTGCACAATTTGTTCTAAGTTCAGCTACTTGAATTTTATATTGAGGTCACTCTAACTATTCTCCATAGTTATATTTATTTCTTCTTGCCAATTGTAGTTTATGCTAATTGGTTTAAATACACGTTGGATGCACTTCAAAAACATATTCGTTCACACACTGGTCCGGTCTAGAGTGTGTGTATCTTATAATTTCACTACACCTTATGTATGTACACATCAGTAGAAAATTTGATTTTTATACCGCAAAAAATATTGGCTGCTAAAATATGCATTATGCTAATAGTTTTTCATCTTAACACTAAGTCACCGATCAGGTTTATAACTTAGGGTCAATGTAGCAGCTAGTAAGTAAAAGAATATGGCGGCTTCATATGCTAGATATGGTTTGCCTCGGCCCTCCATGCTTGTCTATGTGGTGCGTCCGATTTCTCGTTTGGCTGCATGTCCGCCTTTACGTTTTTTTGTCGGACTCTTTCTTTTTGGCTGGACTATTTCTTCATACTTTTCTTGGCCGGACAACTTCTTCTTACTATTATAGGATTTCCCGAGTCCTTTTACCATACATGTCGCTTTCATCAGTCCTTTTACTTAAATATCAATTCTTATGATTCGGACCCACCATACAATTGGCATTGTACATGTCCTTTCTCACGTACCTGATTCTGATTGCTCTTTCCTTTGCCAGATATATGTACGTGACAACCTTCACACATGTGCAACCGAATATATGCCTATACATAATATTTTCATGTAACGTTATATATTTAAATCTCAGCCGTATATATTTACGAATTAACGGTTGAGATAATTTAATCTGTGTGGATAAACATGATGGCTTGTTAGCCTCTTGTTTTAAGTATATAATAGATAGATATGGTTTATTGCTTGCATAATTAATTTACTGCTATATACTGCTAATAGCACGTTTTTTTATCAATTGGAGGCGAAATGAATTTACCATGCATGCAATATATGTGTTCGGTTATGGATTAAGGTGTTCGTACGTGGCGAACCAACCTGTGGTTGAGATGGTTAGGTGGACAGTGGTATCCCCAACCCACCAGGGTTCAAATCCTGGTGCTCGCATTATTCCTGGATTTATTTCAGGATTTTCGGCGATGCGCTTTCAGTGGGAGGAGACGTTTCCGTCGACGACGAGGCCCCTACGGTGACTTCGTAAATCTCAAGATGATATGCCGGCTCAGTCTCTCGGAGGTGCTCATAAGGATAGGGTGTGCATGTGTGCGTTCATAGGGGTGAGTGTATGCGCGTGTATATGAGCGCTTATGTCTGTACTGATGCTAAATAAAAAGGTGTTCATGCGTGCAAGCTAAGGTTTTTTGTTTTACACGTGCACAGCTAAGGTTAGATAGGTGTATGTGCTCAACAATTGTTTATTTGGACGTAACTTTTCCTACCCGGACTCTTATTTTTTACGTGGAAGAAGAAAGTGTCCAAACTGATTGACCTGGGCGCTATTTTTGGGTGGGAGGGTATGGGACTGTTTTATTTTTCTGAATTGGACCTTTCTTAGTTGGTGCTAGCATGTTTTTCTTTGCTTGCCGTACATGGTAACACCAGACTTATTGTGACAACGTGATGTGCCAAGTTGTATATATGTGATACTATTTATATGTAACGCTACATCTTTTAAATCTTGGTTGTCAATATCTATAATTTACGGTCAAGATAATTTAATGTATAAGGACGAACGTGATGACTTATTTGTCTTCTGTTATATATATAATAGATGTTCACATTTCGAAAGTTGTTTTCAGAAAGATTCTCCATTTTAAACTTTTTGTCAAGCTTATTGAGAAATATAATATGGATGGGATTGTGAGAGGGCATATTGTGAGGAAGGTTTTGTGCAGTTTAAAACTTACTGCTTTTCTACTTTCTTCACTGTTTTTTGTACGGTCACTACGACCAGAAATTTCCTGCCTAAGTCGAGCCTACCGGTCGTGCCATCCCACAACGCTCGATGTGAGCTAGGTGTGCGCACTTGCCGGGATCACCATGTCATGCCATACCATGACCAGATCAAGGCTGCCAGGGGCGATTTAACCGTAGGGGCACCCTGGGCAGCTGCCCGGGCTCGAGCGCCGCTAGTTCTACGAGCAGCCAGAGTCAATCGCTAAAAACGTGTACGTTTTTGGGCGTGGACTACTTTGTTTTCGCCTTTTGGTTGGGCTTACTCGTGCAGGCCCATCAAGAATCAGCTGGAGTAACTTTCTTACATGGGCCACAACAAGTAGTCAGCTCGAAAAAAATGTGAATCGATCGATCAGGTCATCACGCTGCTACTCCTAAAGAAAACGGTCAATTATATGCATTGTTTTCTTTTATTTTGAGAGACAATTATATGCATTGTTTTCGATCTGCTAATTAAGTGGCTCATGTGCTAGCAAATTTTAGTTTTTTTAATAAGACTTTTAGAAGTTGGTTTGATGAGCCACCAGATTGTCTGATGAATTCGCTCGTAGACGATGTTTTCGTTTTTTTTTCATTTTAATAAAGCTAGCCATGATGGCCTTTCCTCAAAAAATAAAAAACAGTCATCATGTTGCTGGTTGTGTTGCTGGCCTGGACTGCTCGGCTGCCTCCTGGCTCGCATAATGTCTTTGCGCCACGGTGCATCACTCATGGCGTGCCGTAGGCCCTAGCAACTCCAGCGTCAGAGGAGACGGTCAGCGAGGTGTACCGGCGGAGGACCGATGGTCGGCAAGACCACAAGAGATAGTCCAGCCATCAATCATGCTATAATTCCGATGAGCAAGGATCATGATCGAAAGCGAAATCGTGGGGGTCAAGGCAGCAATGCCCATGGTGGGTATTTCATTCCATTTTCGGTGAATGGTGGCTCATTCTGATCACCGTCGGCTCTTCAGCAAGCACTAGCCACTTGTGCAGCAACCGCAAGTTCCCAACCTACACAAGGGCTCAGCCGGGAGGCAGCAAGTAGCAGCAAACCGCTAACGACGAGGGCTACCGGCGGCAAGTGACAACTACATGAGTTATTTACCTATAACATATCGACAAATTATGCAATTGAATGTTGTTTGTGCTGACTCCAGTCATGTTTGTTTAAGTTCATAATTGAGTAGATTTTTTTTGTGGTACAGTTTTTTTTTAAGTTTAGTCTACCGCGTGCCCAGGCTTCAAAAATTTGCTAGCTCCGCCAATGAAGGCTGCGCCGATTCATCAGCTAACTAACGAACATAAGAAATCAGCTCGACTAAGTCATGTACAGAGGGACATGTCCTGGCCGTTCATTTTCCTATCTGAAGAGCAGTGTTTAGGCTAACATAATAACAGCAGCAATGTTTTGCCCTCTATAGCGCAACACGATCGAGTTATGTCAGCATCAAGAAAAGGATAGGAAACGGCTCTAAGCAAGTTCAGTCTTGGTTTTTTTTTGTAGGAGCTATAGTAGTAGAGGAAAACGAATGAATTAGGAAGGAGATAAAGGAAGTGTCACCTTGGGTTGGATAAAAAAGGACAAGGCGCAGCCCCGAGCAGCAGCCTAACATCGTCAGGGCCGCCGACGAGGAGCTGCGGGAGGGAGAAGGCGCAGCCCCAAGCCGCGAGTAACGACTTGAGCTCGCAGCGGTGTGCTTTGCTCCTGGACACGTCACGCTCGTCCATGGTCAGGTCGTAGCCCCGCAGCAGGGCGCGCAAGGCGTAGAGATCGGCGGAGGTGCGCGCTCTGCAGCGTGACGCTCTGAAACTGACGCCGTGTAGAGAACCACCTCCGGCTGTAGCTCCTCCATGCCAGGCAGCTGGGACGACGAGCTGCCGCCAGGGTCATACATCTCCGGCGGCCTCATCCGAAGTAGAGTGTGGCTAGTAGCGTTGTGGCGAGAGGAGAGCGGAAGGAGATGAACAAGTGGTGCCTCTACTTGCTGGAATTTAGTCTATATTGGGGCAGCCCAATAACTATTTCAGAAATTCCTAATAAATCCTAGAGGCCCACTTAGCCCATTTGTGCAAGGCAAGGGATACTACTAAAGTTTAGTCCCACATTGCTAGTCTAGTGGGAGTTGGACCTCCTTATAAGGGAGGTTCTTTCCCTACTTGTATGAGCATGAGAACAAGAGGGACATCCACGCGCGCTCCTCCTCCGCCGCCTCGCCTATTCGCATCCATCTCTTGTGCCTATATAAGAGAGGTCGCTCCTCTCTTGCGTTGCTGCTGTCCTGCTCTAGTTTCTGCCCTACGTATGTTAGGTTCTATGTCGTATAATCAACTTCATCTAGCGTCTGTTCTACATGTGGTTAGCTCAAGTTCATATATGCAGACGATGTTTACCTTCTCTCTGTCAGATTGCATGACTTACTTTATATTTGCTATTTTAGTCATGCTTTATCCAGTATTTCTGTTAATAAAATCATTCGGTAAATTGCTCATATTTCCAACAATCCAAAAACCTTATTATAGGCAATTTACCCCAAGTGGTTTTGCTGCTTCAATGAGACCTCCTATGTTTGAGGGTATCCACTATAAGAGGTGGCGCGTGAGAGCAGTCTTATGGTTTCAAACCATGAGTTGCTATGACGCCACTCTAGGCAAACCTGAAAGAGAGCAAGATGCCCAATAGGCACAAGCTTTTCAGAAAATGGATACCTTGTTTAAGGCTGCTCTCTTGAGTGTTCTTGGTGAGAACATAGTTGATGCTTATGCGTCAATTGACAATGGAAAAGATATGTGGGACGCACTCGAGGCCAAGTTTGGGGTCTCGGATGCTGGCACTGAGCTGTACATCATGGAGCAATTCTATGATTACAGGATGACTGAAGAGCGCTCCGTGGTTGAGCAGGCTCATGAGATACAGTCATTTGCTAGAGAACTTGAGCACTTCAATTGCATACTACCGGACAAGTTTGTTGCGGGGGGTATCATCACTAAGCTTCCTCCTTCATGGAGGAACTTTGCTACCTTACTGAAGCATAAGAGACAGGAGTTTTCCGTTCCGGATCTCATTGGTACTCTTGATGTGGAAGAAAAGGCGAGAGCAAAGGACACACGTGCTCGAGGTATTGAGGGAGGATCTAGTGCCAATGTGGTACAGAAGCAGAACTTTCAGCCCCACAAGTTCAAGAACAAGGGCAAGTTTGATGGTAAAGCAAAGTTTGATGGGAAGAACAAGGCTGTGCAACACACGAACTTCAAGAAGAAGAATGGCAAGAAGAAAGGTGCTTGTCATGTGTGTGGAGATCCTGATCATTGGGCTCCTAGTTGCCCTAATCTCTATGACAAGCGTCATCCTGGGAAAGGCAGCAAGACCGCTAATGTTGTCATTGGAGACACTGACATGAAGGATGCTGGGTATGGTATATTTCCCACTATTCTTTCAGTATGTCATTCTCCTGATTGGTTGATTGACATGGGTGCTAATGTGCATGTATGCGGTGATATTTCCATGTTTTTGTCTTATCAGACCGCAGGGACTTCAACCGTGCTGATGGGCAACGGTTCAAGTGCTTCTGTTCATGGTGTTGGCACGGTCGATCTGAAGTTTACTTCGGGGAAGATCGTGCGGCTGAAGAACGTGCATTATGTCCCCTCCGTCAATAAAAATCTTGTTAGCGGGTCTCTTCTGTGCAGAGATGGCTACAAGCTTGTCTTTGAGTCGAATAAATTTGTAATATCCAAGTATGGAACCTTTGTTGGTAAAGGCTATGAGTCAGGAGGCCTGTTTCGTTTATCCTTATCAGATGTTTGCAATAAAGTTGTTAATCATATTTGCAATAATAGTGAATCAAATATGTGGCATTCACGTCTTTGTCATGTTAACTTTGGTTGCATGTCGCGGCTAGCGAAGTTGAACTTAATCCCTAGTTTCACCACTGTCAAGGGATCTAAGTGTCAATTGTGTGTGCAAGCTAAGCAACCTCGTAAGTCTCACGTGACTGCGGAGACAAGAAATCTTGCACCACTAGATCTATGTGAAATGAATGGTGTTTTGACAAAAGGTGGAAAGAAATATTTCATGACGTTAATTGACGACTCCCTAGATACTGTTGTGTGTATCTTCTGAAATCTAAGGATGAGGCTTTGAACTTTTTCAAGATCTATAAAGCTGAAGTGGAAAACCAACTTGATCGAAAAATCAAGAGGCTTAGGTCCGACCGTGGTCGAGAGTATTTTTCCAATGAATTTGATGCTTTTTGTGGGGAACATAGTATAATCCATGAGAGGACGCCTCCCTACTCACCTCAGTCAAATGGGATGGCCGAAAGAAAGAACCGTACTCTAACTGATTTGGTTAACGCCATGTTAGACACATCGGGTCTCTCCAAGGCATGGTGGGGGGAGGCGATATTGACAGCATGTCATGTCCTAAATCGAGTCCCCACAAAGAACAAAGAGATAACTCCATTCGAGGAATGGGAGAAGAAAAGGTTAAAACTCTCTTATCTGCGAACATGGGGTTGTTTGGCGAAAGTCAATGTTCCAATCCCAAAGAAGCGGAAGCTTGGACCAAAGACTGTGGATTGTGTTTTCCTGGGATATGCTTTTCATAGCATTGGCTATAGATTCTTGGTTGTAAAATCTGAGGTACCTGACATGCATGTCGGTACGATCATGGAGTCGAATGATGCGACTTTCTTTGAAGATATCTTTCCCATGAAGGATATGGCTACCTCATCTAATCAGGAGATGCCTAGTTCATCGAATCAGGAACCAGTTACAATTATCGAACCTGGCATTTCGATGGAACACTTTGAAAGTCCTGTGGAGGAGAACAATGAAGTTCCTACTAGGAGCAAGAGACAGAGGACTGCAAAGTCCTTTGGTGATGATTTTCTTGTGTATCTCATAGATGACACTCCCAGTTCTATTTCAGAGGCCAATGCATCTGAAATACTGACTACTGGAAGGAAGCAGTTCGTAGCGAGATGGATTCCATCTTAGCGAATGAAACTTGGGAGATAACTGATCGTCCTTATGGGTGCAAAGCTATAGGATGCAAATGGGTATTCAAGAAGAAGCTTAGGCCTGATGGTACTATCGAAAAGTACAAGGCTCGGCTCGTGGCTAAGGGTTATACCCAAAAGGAAGGTGAAGACTTCTTTCATACTTACTCACCTGTGGCTCGACTAACCACTATCCGAGTTCTACTTTCACTAGCTGCCTCACATGGTCTTCTCGTTCATCAGATGGATGTTAAGACTGCTTTCCTAAATGGAGAGTTGGATGAGGAAATTTATATGGAACAACTAGATGGGTTTGTAATAGATGGTCAGGAAGGGAAAGTGTGCAAGTTGCTGAAGTCTTTGTATGGACTCAAGCAAGCACCCAAACAGTGGCATGAGAAGTTCGAAAGAACTTTAACAGCTGCAGGCTTTGTTGTGAACGAAGCTGACAAATGTGTGTACTATCGCCATGGTGGGGGCGAGGGAGTTATGCTTTGCTTATATGTTGATGACATACTGATTTTCGGAACAAATCTGAATGTTATTAAGGAGGTCAAGGAGTTCCTATCTCGCTGTTTTGAGATGAAAGATTTAGGAGTGGCTGATGTCATTCTGAACATCAAGCTGTTGAGAGACGATGATGGTGGGATTACATTGCTTCAATCTCACTATGTGGAAAAGATCTTGAGTCGCTTTGGCTATAGTGACTGCAAGCCCTCTCCAACATCATATGATGCTAGCGTGCTGCTTCGAAAGAATCGAAGAATTGCTAGAGATCAATTGAAGTATTCTCAGATTATTGGCTCGCTTATGTACTTAGCCAGTGCTACAAGACCTGACACCTCTTTTGCTATTAGCAAACTGAGTCGGTTTGTCTCAAAACCAGGAGATGTGCATTGGAAAGCTCTAGAGAGAGTTTTGCGTTATTTGAAAGGCACTGCAAATTATGGAATTCACTACACCGGGCACCCAAAGGTGCTTGAAGGGTATAGTGACTCAAACTGGATCTCAGATGCTGATGAGATAAAGGCCACGAGCGGATATGTATTCACTCATGGAGGTGGCGCTGTTTCTTGAAAGTCTTGCAAGCAGACCATCTTAACGAGGTCAACAATGGAAGCAGAACTCACAGCACTAGATACATCTACGGTTGAAGCAGATTGGCTTCGCCGGCTCTTGAATGACTTGCCGGTTGTTGAGAAACCTGTACCGGGTATCCTTATGAACTGCGACAATCAAACTGTGATCACAAAAGTGAGCAGCTCAAAGGATAACATGAAGTCATCAAGACACGTTCAGAGAAGGTTAAAGTCTGTTAGGAAAATGAAAAACTCCGGAGTTATTGCGTTGGATTATATCCAAACGTCTAAAAATCTGGCAGATCCTTTTACTAAGGGTCTATCGCGTAATGTGATAGATAATGCATCGAGGGAGATGGGTATGAGACCCACAATATGAGTTGTTCACAGTGGTAACCTATTCTTTGTGATCGGAGATCCCGTGAATTAGATGTGGAAGACAAGCTGTTGGTCAACTGAGAGGAGAGTATCCCTACTATTCCCAATACTACTCCATGAAGATGCAATACTCTCCTAATTTGCATGGCAGGTTGATGTATATCTTAATGTGTTCTAAGTGGCTTATTTAAGCAGAGATGTTATCCTGTAGAACATCTTTTGAAGAACACACCTATATGAGTCTGATTGTTAAACGTCGCAATCTATGAGAGTAGGGTTCTCTCTACTAAACTCATGAAAGGTCTCGGAGTATGACACATAAGCTCCACCCGCGGGGAAGACCCACAGTAGCCACGTATCGGTCAAGGCTTTATGTGAAGCTAGATTCGCAGAAAACTTGCAGTTCAAGGCCCAGTCCACTGTTCAAGTTGCTTACTAGTGTAGCATAGAGTTTTAGGTGGAAGTTCAACTTAACAGTCTCCACTGCAGTACCGGTATATAAAACAGGGTTTTGGAACCAAAGGCAATTTTCTGTGTGCCTCTGGGATCTGGTGGGGGATTGCTGAAATTTAGTCTATATTGGGGCAGCCCAATAACTATTTCAGAAATTCCTAATAAATCCTAGAGGCCCACTTAGCCCATTTGTGCAAGGCAAGGGATACTACTAAAGTTTAGTCCCACATTGCTAGTCTAGTGGGAGTTGGACCTCCTTATAAGGGAGGTTCTTTCCCTACTTATATGAGCATGAGAACAAGAGGGACATCCACGCGCGCTCCTCCTCCGCCACCCGCCTCGCCACGCCACGCCACGCCACACCTCGCCTCGCCTCGTCACGACGCGCCGCGGGTTGCGGGAATGAGCCTAGGCCTCCGGAACTGCATCTTTTGAGTCCTGTACGGGAGAAGGGTGATAAGGTTTTTGGGGAGCGCTCAGCGCGACTACTGGCTGCTTCATCACGGACGATCCGGTCGCCGACGACTACTTCCCCGACGACGACTTCTTCCCCGACGTCCACGACCTCCTCGACGACATGGCAGGCGAGGACACCGACCCCAAGTCCAGCGCTTCTGCTGTTGTTGTGTCGTACGTGTTCTTCCCCTTTCTGTTAGAAGTCCTGCTACAGTTCTTGGCTCTAGTTTCTGCCCTACGTATGTTATGTTCTATGTCGTATAATCAACTTCATCTAGCGTCTGTTCTACATGTGGTTAGCTCAAGTTCATATATGCAGACGATGTTTACCTTCTCTCTGTCAGATTGCATGACTTACTTTATATTTGCTATTTTAGTCATGCTTTATCCAGTATTTCTGTTAATAAAATTATTCGGTAAATTGCTCATATTTCCAACACTATTGTCATCACATGCATCGCACTGGTTGTGCCTCTACTGTTGCGCTTTTGTCGATTGCCTCGGTGCTCACGCTGATTTGTTTGTCTTGTTAATTACCTTGGCCTCTCCCACTCACACTGCATAGTTTCAAACAGTGGAATCTGATTAGACAATCTTATTGGATTCTTATCCTGACAGAAGATAATCCATAAAAAATAGATTGGCAAGGATGCAGTAAGTGTTGTTTTTGTGGCAATGAGGAGTTGATTGAGCATCTATTTCTTCAATGCCCACTTGCCAAGCTGCTATGAAGAACGATCCATATAGCTTTCAACCTACCTCCACCTACGAGTAGTACGAATATGTTTGGAAACTGGTTAGTGGGGTTGCACCTCAAGTTTAAGTCCTAGATCCGTGTGGGAATAGTAGCTTTACTTTGGGCCATTTGAAACACTCATAATGATTGTATTTTTAACAGAACGAAAGTTCCAAACTTTTTGCAGGTTATCTTCAAGGCTACCAGCTGGATCCATACATGGTCATTACTTCGCAAGGAGGAGGATCGGGCGCCCACGGTCTTTGGGTGCAACCGATGGGAGATGGTATCTTGGGATTTGTTCACCCGATTTGGTTGGCGGACTGCTAGTAGGATTTGTGATGCATGAGGCTCATTTTTCTATGATTTTTTTTTACTTTTTAATTTACCCTTCGGGCAGTCATGTGTGATAATTTATTGGTTGAACTTTGTTATGGTCGAATGATAAACAAAGGTTGTGTGCATCACTCGATGAAGAGGTCGAGGTATGTCCCCTCTTTTCGAAAAAAAAATCTTCTCTTCATTTGAAAGAGTTGTACTTTTTATTTCATTTGAAAGAGTTGTACTTAGTCTCAACTATTATACTGAAACTTAAAATGCGTGTACGTCCTTTGATTATTGCTTTTCGAGGAGACTCTTGCGAGTGAACGTCGACAGGGTCCTGCCCCCGTCGCATGCACGCTGGGGGCATGCACATGGAGCGTATAGGACAAAATAGCGCGAACGCTCTCATGTGTATGCTCTCTCTCACCACATCATGTGACATGGACATGCAAAAAAACAATGGAGATCATCACGGTACTATCTCTCTCTCTCCTTCTCTATCCCTTGCGCTCACTGGCAGTACCTTGGTGGAATGGTTTCCCAAAATTGATCTTGGAAGTGAAACCCATGATCTGGTGTTCAATGTTTGGATCCGGAAACAAGTGGTGCCTCATCGTGTACGTGGTTTTCATCTCCTTAGATTGTCACATGCATCGCACTGTCGGCTTGCACCTCTACTGCCGTGCCTGCTACCTTGTGTTTATTATCAAATTTCTCGGACGCTATGCTTCTTTGTCGGTTGCCAATGGCGCGTTACCTTGGCCTCTCCTCCTTTTTTTCCGGGGAACCTTGGCTTCTCCCACTCATGCTGCATAGTTTTATTGGACGCTGCTACGCGTCTGCTGATGGACGCCTCGCGAGCCGCCCGATTTACAGGATTAAGCGGCCCATCGCCAACCTCTACCATTGCAACATAGATCTGTGTTGCGGAATTTTTTTGCAACATAGGTTAAGTTGCAGATTTTTTTTGCAACAGAGGTTCATTGCACAATTTTTTCGCGACAAAGGTCCTTTTGCAGAAATTTTATAGAAGTCAGAAATTTTCGTAACAAAGGTCATGTCACATAATTATTCTGTAACAAAGGTCTAGTTACAACAGAGATCTTTTCACAACAGAAGATTGAGAGAGAGGAAGGGGGACGAGTCGTCCCAAATATTTCTAAAACGGAGGGGTGCGTTTTATGTGGGGCACACATGGACGCATGGCAACCAATGGAGGCACTCGATGCAAGCGATGAAGTCCGGCGGGTGATTTGGGATGTTTCCCTAGTTTCAAACATTGGAATCTGATTGGACAGTCTCATTGAATTCATTGAATTCTTATCTGCTCCGGATTTGAAAAAGGAGTAGTACTTTTTGCTAAGTATTTTATTGAAACTTAAATTACACATGCATCAATTGATTATTACTTTCGAGGAGACTCCGTGTCAGCCGGCCCACGCGTGCATGGGCTGGGGGCATGTGCAGATGAGACAATATGGCACGGTTGCACCTGCGTGTATCCTCACCCTCACCTCACCACATCATGTGCCATGCACATGGGAAAGAGTCGTGGGATCAGCACTGGACAATCCATGGCAACACCTTGGTGAAAAGGTTGCTTGGAGTTAATGCCCGCGTCTCTTTTTCATGGTTGGTGTTACTGATTGTTGCGGCATGCTGTTGATCCCTTGTTAGGTGTCATATCTTTTATTTTGTTTTCATTGATAACTTGAATTTGTACATGCTTGATATCTTGCCTAGATCTTGACACTGCTAATACAGAAGCCAGGTGCATTTTGGACCCATAAACTATTCAAAGCCCGGGCAAAGAACAAATTAATGTGTCTACAAATGCTATTTTTAGGGAAACCTCACTAGAAATAATCTAGCTAAGGAGTCATGCCGCAGGCCATTCAACTGGCTTTCGGGGCCAGAGAGGAGGCACATCCACTCAGGCCCGGGTGTATCAGCTTGATATTAATATGTTGCACCTGAGCTAAAAAAAGGACACTAACTTATATCAAGTGAATTTTCTCGGCAAGTCATGTTTGAGGCTTGTTCTGTTTCCTCTCTATTATTTTGTATCAAATTTCTTTTTGAGGTATTTCTTCTTGTAATTCAGAGAGCAGCTCACCTGCTGACTTGCTTGGTAGTATATATTGATGCTCATATTAATTAAATCAAGATTAAAGAATTCTCGCAAACAATTACATTGCAGTGCTAAATTTGTGACAAGCAATACTCCAATTAAGTTGACTGGGACCAAATACATACCCAACAACAAAGTAAAAGTATTTGCTACAGAAAGACCTAAAAAATATACTAGATTATTTCCCAAAACGGTCTAGAACCTTGCCAAAACAGGTAGTTGGGTGGACCTTCCCAAAACCTGAAGCGGGATCTAGGCTAGTTGGGTGGGCCTAAAACAGGTAGCGAAAGTGGGGAGACCTCCTATTTAACGACCCACGCGGTGTGAAGCGCGGCAGCGCACACCCAGGTAAAACTTTGGGCCAGCGCATGTGGGGTCCGTGCCCCTTTTTTCTGTTTGTGCTTTTTATTCATTAACAAAATGTTCTGGGTTTCAAATAAAAATGATTTTATAAATTCAGGAATTTATAAAAATGTTCGCGAGTTCACGAAATGATCGTGTGATAAAAAATGCTATTGAATTAAAAAATTGGTGAATTCCATGAAAGTTTCTCATTTCGAAAAATGTTCGTGAATTCAGAGAAAGGTTGCCGATTTTGAAAAATGGCTTGCAAATAATAAAAAATGTACATGGGTTTCGAAAAAACATTGTTCATTAGTGCAAAAAATGTTCGTGATTCTGAAAAAATATGCACAATTTCAGACATTCTCGTGACTTGTAATTTTTTTCATGATTTCATCAATTTGGAAATAAATGTTCATGACTTCAAAAAATTGTTTGCAATTTTTTATGAAATGTTCAGGCTTTCAAATTTTGAATCCGATGATTACATTTTGAATTTGGCGAACAAATTTTTATATTTGATGTACATTTTTTAAAATTGATGAACATTTCTTGAATTTGATGAACAAATTTTTAATTTGATGAATGTTTTAGAATTCAATGATGAAAAAACGTTCCTGACTTTCAAAAGAATAATCATGAAAGGCAAAATGAAAAATAAAAAGAAAAAAGAACTAGGAAAAAAGAAAATAAATGAAATAAAAAATAATAAACGGTGTAGAACCTTCCCAAAACCGCAAGTGGGATCTACGCTATTTGGGCGGGCCTAAAACAGGTAATGAGCAGGAAGGGGTGTGTTTGGTCGACATTTGTTGTGCTACACGGGGAATGGGGTTCCCGGTGTTGGGGATAGCTGTTGAGCTAGCATTGGACTATGAGTGAGAACTGATAAAACTTGAGAATCCCTTAAAAAAATTGAGTTTTTTAAGTGCAAAATTGGTGGCCCCATCAGATGTCCGATGTGCGAACCCCCGCCCCCCGAGAGATGAATGAGATATTGGGAAGTTTCATTAGTTACATGATTGCTTTTGATATGAGCTCTTTTATTATTGCCCCCTCCCCCCGGTCGTCCTTACTAGTTTGATCTTCGGTTTTAACATATATTTTCCTTGCTAAATGACTAGGTGTCCTTAGCATCTACTCTTGTGAGCTTCCCCTAAAAAAATCTACTCCTGTGAGCTATCTTAAAGCTTACATTTTTTAATGTGTACATAGCCAAAAACTCATAAACTTACAAAGATAATATGGAACTTTATGCATTCAAGATTTTCTATGATCAGGTAAAAATTTGTTGTCACTGTCTAAAGTTTTATCTGGCAATGACAATATTTTTTGTGTCATTGCCTTATTGAAGGCATTGCTCGGATTTACTCGGACTTGATCAGTAGGATGAAAACTGAAGATCTTGCATACGGTGGTTGGATTTGCGGATGCCAGCACTTGAGTGCCGTTCCCTTTTTGAAGGCATTGTTGTTAAAGAACATGTCTCACTGTACATGGGATGTCGAGAGATGGTTGGTGGGATACAATCGTTGTTGTAGCTTCTTGTCCGTTGTTTTAATCACTTTGGAGTTTTTTTAGTCCACCTAGGCGTAGCTTCGGTCGTGTATTACTTTGCTATTTTGCCTATGTGATCATTTGTCTGTATGAGTTCGTGTGGACTTTGTGCATCCTAATAATGTAGAGGTTGGGTGTGTGCTCACTATGTTTGCATCATCTTCATGCTTTATCATGAGTTAGTAAAATCCACCCTTTAAAATGTTAATTCGGCACATAAATGGATGTTAAAGCGATGAACTAACTAGGGGCGAGCAAGATATAGAGTGAACCCATATAGGAAGTTCTGAGATACTACATCTTCCTACACATTTCTTGATCTCTAGGTATTGATTAGTCAATTTATGCTCTACATCTTTATAGGATATTTCGTCTCCAGGGTTAGTTACTTAATCTCTGTTTCAATACCTAAGCAAAATTCTTTCTCGAAACCTCTTCTTCAGGGCGAGCTCTAAGGTCATTCAAGGTCACCGCTTTGTACCTCATCTTGAACTCGCTGACCAGCACCATACAATTTATCAATACGTCAGTGCAAATAGTTTATTTCCATAATGTTTTGGATTCCGAGAGATCATGTAATCAACAAATAGATACACATGCATCTGGCCCTCGTACTTTATCATTAGGTTAGTCCAACTAAAGTCAAATCATTATATGAGTCGACAACAAAATGGTATGAAAACTTTGTTTTTGATTTAGCCGCTTGTAGCTTTTTGATTTGCCGATTCCAACTTTTTAAAATTTCAAATAGTATTATTTTTATAATAAAAGTACATGAACATTTTACATGCTTCTTTCTTAGAAAATACAGAACTTTTTTATAAATACATAATTTTTAATACATGGTGTTTCAAAATATATGATGAACGTATTAATGCACGTTGGATATTTTACAAATTAAATGCACTATGAGTATTTTTAAATACATGATGGACTTGTGTCCTCGGGCACTATCGTAGCGACGATGTTTGCTCCAGCACAGGAGCGGATTCAGATTGTGGTCTGCATCAGCAGCATCTGAAAGATGGTGGATCGTGTGTTGGGTTCGTGGTTTATGTTTTCTCCTCCAACGCCTTAGTCATGTGGGGGTACTAGATCTGGTGTTTGATAGTGTGTCCAGGGTGTTTCCTTTGTCTAATTGTTCCATGGTGATGGTTTCATGCTTGGTAGCCACCTTGGAGGTCCGTAAAGCTGCATATCAACGATGAAGCCGAGTCGAGCTCGGGTAAGGAGGAGATCCGTCATTTTTTTTCGTTTGGTGGCTGCTGTCGTGGTGCCAGAGGCAGGTGACGGGTGATGGCGTTAAGCTCAAAGGATTCTTCTATCTTGATTGTAATTTTGTTTCTAGGCTGGGCTTCCTTTGTGCAAAGGTAGGGTTCCATTGTCTTTTTAGTTTTGTCAGGTCGATCTGTACGTGTCTTGTACTATTATCTTTATGATAGAAATGAGACACATATTATCATGCAAGAAAAAACATCATAAACTTTTTGAAATACATGATGTTTACTTAAAAAACAAGATGAACATTTTTTAGTTACACACTAATTTTTTTGAATTCCCGTTGAATATTTAATATTGTAGGATGAATATTTATTTATTGCACATGAGCATTTGTCAATACATGATGTTTACTTAAAATACAAGATGAACATTTTTTAGTTACACACTATTTTTTTTGAATTCCCGTTGAACATTTAATACTGTAGGATGAATATTTATTTATTGCACATGAGCATTTGTCAATACATGATGAACATTTGCGTAAATACACAATAAATAGTTTTACATGCATAATGGACATTTTTTCATGCACGATGAATGAACATTTTTTAAATAAATGCTGAACATTTTTTAATACATAGTTGAACTTTTTATATGTACATGATGAACATTTTATAATACACTCTGAATATTTATAAAGTACATGATTAATATTTATGAATTACTTGATGAACCTTTCTCAAGCACACGATGACATTTTTAGAAGACGCATTGAGATTTTTTCAGGTACACATTGATTTGTTTGAAATATATGATGAACACTTTTACATACAATGTTATATATTTTGAAAATCAAGGAGAACTGTTTTTAAATAATACATACGTACATTTTTGTACTCACGGAATTGTTTTTGGGTGTACGAGTATATTGTTTTTAAAATACAACAATATATCTCTTTGGTATGATGACTTTTCTTGTTATACAAAAGAAATTCAAATAGATATGAATTTTTTATATCCGCGAATTATTTTTGAAATACGTGGATATTTTATTTTGAAAACAGTTGATATTTGTGTAATTTACCCAAAAAATGTACACAAAGCAGAAATGTTAGAAAAAGAAGAATAGGCGCTGCTGGGCCTAGCACAAGTGCCAGGCACTTTAGGCGACTGCCCCCCATCGGAGCTCCCATCCCATGGCGACTCCCCGCCGCCGCCGCATTCACCCGCGACGAGGCTGCCCTCGCCGCCGCCATCGGCTGCTGCGCGGCCCTGCTCTCATGCGGGGCCGCGCGCTGCGCCTCGCCCGACGTTCGCGCCACGTCGTCGCAGACGTCAAGAGGCTCCCGCTGCTGGAGACGGAGGAGGCGCGTCGGCGCGAGCCCTCCACCCGAATGTGCTGCTGGCCGAGCTCAACGCTCCCGTCAGTCTGGGGGAGGCTTTGATGCTGCTGGCGTCGCCTATATTCTGCAGTGGTTACGGATTGGGGAACCAAAGCTGTCGCTCTTGTTTGATCCCATTCACAGGTGTCCCAAATTGGACTCCGTTATGGATAAAGTGAAGGAAGCTATGGGGAGCCTAAAGTGAATTAGCGAGAAGGAGAGGAGATTGCCTAAAGTTGCCAAGGTATGGTATGAATTGACGAACCACTGCGCACGGTTTTTTTGTTACTTATATATATATATATATATATATATATATATATATATATATATATATATATATATAGATTCCAGAAGCAACTTGAACAAACAGCCAGTCTATTCTACTTCTAAATGTTTATCCTGGGGGAGATCAAATGGCCATGAGTCAGCGTGCGCTTTTCCATAATAGCATGCGTATTTGAGTTGAAATTGATAGACCGGCGCTAAAATTGAGAAAGGAGGGTTGCAGGTTTATGGAGAATGATGGGGCTGTTGTTGCGTTGAATGGGCTGGAGATATTATTCAGAGCTCTTGAAAAAGCAAATGCGATCGACAAGATAAGTTTTGATTTAAATCTTGCTAGAGGCCTCCCTTGATTACTACAGCGGTGTGACATATGAAGCCGTTTTCAAGGGTGCCATACAGGTTGGGGTTTCTTAATTCTTCATATCTCCGCCCCACGTGCAGAAACTTGGAAGAACTATTTTGAATCATATATACTTATTGCAGACATCCAGTAAGATACCTGGTCCGCTCTGTTGACTCTGGCCAGATATAACCATCCAAGTTCTCTTTGTTTTTGGTGATTCCAACTATTTGCCCTATGCTGAATTTCCAAAGCGATTAATGTGTATGCAGGAAATCATATCGACACGCTATGCAGGCAGTGGTAGTAACTACTCTGTTTCTTGGCAGCAGATCATACTGACACTTCACATCATTCTTTCGCTTTGTCGGCCGGGATGAGGTACCCTGTTCTCTTCCCCCTGCTTCTGGTTTGTTCTTCTTGTTAGCATCCATTTCTGTGATAAATGACTATGTCTAGGATGTCCTCTCCTGAGTTCTCAGAAACCTTACATTTTGGATGTATACACAGCTAAAATTTCAAAAACTGTTACTGGTACTATTGAACTTATATGCCTTTGAGAATTCCTATGATAAAATAAATGACTTTGTTGCCAATGTCCAAACACAAAAATTGGCTGTTTCCAAGCACGAAACATGGCGTAGTTTGCTACTGTATGGTCGCAAAGAAGAAATCTTCGAGCATTGATATACAAAATGGGGGTTCCTTCTTTGCTTCGCTAAGACAATCAAACATGTACAAAGCGGGAGTTCCTGGTAAAATAGGTTAACACAAACTCTACATTGCCTGCATGCATTTGAAGGCAATCTATCTTCCTAAAACTCCAGCACTTTGGGCAACAGACCTCCATACACCAACTGAACCATGTGACCGCTATTTAGTTAAATCTAGGGTACAGAAATCTCAATCAAACACATACTGTGGGATATATACATACCACAACCGAACACGAGGTAAGTTCAAATAGATCAATAATGGAAGTAACATTACAATAGAAGTACAAATTACAAGAATGAGTGACGGATTCAGCAGTACCACATACATATGCATTACAATATTCAATAATGGATGCAGTCTGTTTATTTAGCCCTCGAGAAGGCGATGGAGACTTGATGAAACAACCCCCACTTAATTATACAATACGTACCAGATGATTTGTTGGTCAACCAAAAGATAATGTGACATATTCCAATCTCTTCACTCGGTGACTATCTTTGGCCACTTGCTGGCGTACTTTTCATCCAAGTACTTGGGGGTGTCTTTCAAATCTTGTACCAAGAACTTGGTTATTTCATCTGTTTGATTACCAACACTGAGATGCACCTCTTGGAGGCTTTTGAGAGTCTCGATTCCGTAAATCCCTTCAAAGGCTTCAAACCGCATATCAATCCTCTCCAGTGCTGGCATTACCTCTTTTCCTGTAACTGCAAAGCTCAGCCTTGGAACCAGAGTTGCAAAGAAGCGAAGCAGCTTTAGACTCTTGAATCCTCCAGGTGGAATAATGATCTCCCTGTCGGTAAGCTGTTTATTTTCCTCAAGAATGTCCACTATGTCCCTATCATCCTTGGTTGCACTGAGTGTAAAGGTGAGCGTAAACAATTTGGGTAGGTCCTGGATGAGCTTGAAAGTATCAGTCCGAAGAACAGTCACAGAAAGGGTCAGCTTATAGAGGTTATTGAGTTCTTTGATCCACTTTGGGGGCCTTTCCATCTTGCCAGACAACTCTAGGCCGATGATGTATCTTGGAGGAGTGGTCATGGTGTCTAGTGAGTTGATAAAATTAGAGCTCTCATCATTGATTGCCAATGTCTGCAGACCGCAGCTACAGAGGTACTCAATGGAGGAGCGTAATTGTTTGAAGGTCTGACCACCCTCCCTTATATTGAGCTTGTAATTGGCAAGCTTCCTTAGCCCTGTCAGCTGATGAAGGCTTGCTACAGCTGACGAGTCCTCACCGATCTCAATCCCTGACAAGATACCAAGTGCTTTCATCGGCTCCTTGTTCTTCTCATGTGGCAACTTCAAAGCCTTCTTTGTGTTTTTGTTCCCTCCAAGCATGCTACGGAGCTGTTTGAGCTGTCCAAAAGCTTTGGGCAGCACACCAACATATGTCTCCCTTATGTCAAGAGTTTCTAGATACTGGAGCTTCTCGATCTTTGATGGGATCTCATAAACCTTTGTCCGTCTGAGGCTCAAATACTTCAGCACAAGCATTTTACATATGTCATTCAAATGCTTATCTGTCAAACCCTTCCAGCCCTCAAGATCAAGCACTTGTATTATTCCATTATTGAACGAATGGAATGGGAGTCCTCGGTTTTGGCTTCCAAATGCTGTCAGTGACCGCACTTGTGACAAGTTCATGCCTTTTTTTGAATTCCCATGTTTGGAACCACTGCTTTGCATGGAGAGTCGACGGACTTTGTTGCTAGGAGTTGGCATCAGCCAATGTCCACCAACAACAGTAATAAAATTCTCTTCGCTTGACTTGGACACGATATATTCCAGGATCATGTCATGAACTTTAAAGGATTTTACTTTCCCGTTGCTGCTGTGATCCACAGGCCATATTATCTTCCTGCTTACAAGTTGATTGAAGTATGTCTCTGCAACTTCCTCTGCACTCAGCCCTTGCTTCTCTGCAACAAAACATTCTGATATCCACCGCCGGGTCAGACGCTTCTTACTAATTTTTGAGCCCTTGGGGAATATGCTCAAGTTAATCAAGTATCCTTGTGACCCCCTCCAATGTAAGAGGAGCCACTTGCTCTGGAAATAATGACTTGCAAACTTTACTCCAATGATCACTTTGTTTTTGTGGGTTGCAGGCCACAAGGCCAGCCATGGTGACTATGGCCAAAGGAAGCCCCCCACAGTATTTCCATATATCCATATGGACCTCTTCTTTCTCCCCGACATTGCTGCTTTGAACATGAGCTGAAGGTTGATTATCAGTTCCATCTCCTTCGGAGGACTCGGTAGAAACACTAGGAACATTAGCTTGAGATCTTGTATCCATTCTTTCACCTTCTTTGCTGCTTTGGGGTTCAGAAACACTCTGATGAAATAGGCTTTTGGAGTGGGCATCACTTAGAACATTAACTGTATGCACATAATCAGTTCCATCTCTTTCTGAGCATGCTGCACCAACAACTTGAAATCTTGTAGTTACTATTACTCTACTGTCCTTTGTATTATCATGTGGCAACCAATTTCTAATGGTCTCCCATGTTTCTACGGACCATATATTGTCAATCAAGAGGAGATACCTGCCATGAAAAAGGTAATAAAATACAAGTGAGAAGAAATGTGCTAGCTTATTTAAATTCATACCACTGAGAAAAACTAATCCTCTGAAGAGTCCAAGAGTAATCCGATAAGTTCTATCCGATCTATGTCCAAGTTCTCATATTTTTATGAATTGGATGTATATAGTTTTGTGGTTTTGCTTCTAGATTGTAGGTCCAGTTTTAGCATGTTACCTGCTGACATGTTACCAATGTTGTATAATAATTTATTATACTTGACTAGGTTATATATATATACTCCCTCTGTTCCTAAATATTTGTCTTTCTAGAGATTTCAACAAGTGACTACATACGAAGCAAAATGAGTGAATCTACACTCTAAAACATGTCTATATACATCCGTATGTGGTAGTCCATTTGAAATCTCTAAAAAGACAAATATTTAGGAACGGAGGGAGTATATGAGAATTTGGACATAGTCACCATATACATCCAATCTAGTAAAGTATATGGTGACTATGTCCATATATGTGTATAGGTACGAAATTTGCTATTGGTAACAAGTTGAAGTTCAGTTATAGAATTTGCACAAATATTCCCTGTGCAACCTTTTTTTACAGAACTTCCTTGTGCAACTTTAACTATTTATCTTTTGGTCTCTAATTATCTAGGGTCCACTAGTTACATAACTGTCTATTATTATTTTCCAAAAAACCTCCCATTTTTCAGTCACAAATGTACAAACTTCAGACTGAAATTGTTGTGGTAAACAACACAATTTTATCACAGCTTTACTACGAGTAATTCACAAGAAAAGAAAAAGAAATGATTTTGAAGTACCTCCTTCCAAGCATGCGTTTTTTGAGTTCTTCAATAAGTTGGTCACGATTCATTGTTTCTATCTTACTCTGTGTGCTGCTATCATTGCTTTGCGGCCTGTGGCCAGAGAGCAGTGGCACAACTCGCTTAACTGAACTTTTAATGTTTGTCGCTAGACTTTTCTTCTCCACCTTTCCTGTGTTGCTGCCCTCCTGCGCCTCCTCCTTTGTCTTGATTTGACTGTCTGCTGGCTTGATTTGCCCAAGAACATCCCTTAGGACTTCATCTTCATTGAAGTTCTGAGACACTGTGACTGATGCCCGACAGTCAAATTTATTCCTGAAATCTCGGTACAATGCCATGGCAATGGTGGTCTTTCCCACACCACCGAATCCAATCAAGGACACAACGGCTCGATGAGAGCCTTTATCATGTTTGGTTAGCCAACCCTGGAGCTTCTCCATGTCCACCTGCACTCCCACGGGGTTCTGTGTGCGGATGAGCTGACGGCTTGCCACCAAATGCTCAGCAATGCCATACGTAACAGCATGGGTTGCTCCGGCTTCGGAGCTTGTTCTTGGGTTTGGGTTGTTCACTCCATATCTGCTGCGTCGTTCAGCAATGTACTGTGCTCGGACCTTGAGCTCAGCAATCTTGCAGGCAATGTCGCGGCGAGGCCAGAACGTCCACAGCTTGTAGACTATCGTCACGATGAAGGAGCATCTTGCATCGCCAAGAGTGTCCTGAGGGAGGCGATGAGCAAAGTCATCGACACAGTCTTCCATGTCGTATGCCATGTCACGGATCTGCTTCATCCAGCTTTTGAGAAGGCGATCATGGTCGTCCAGGGCAGAGCCGAGGTCGCCAAGAAAGGCCTGCATGCTGGCGAGCTCGTCGCTTATGTACTGGATGTCGCCGTGGACGCCACGGATCAGAGTGTACTCTTGGGCAAGGAGACCGCCCAACTTGCCTAGGAGAGATCTCATGGTGGCTTCCGAAGCACCCACTACAAACTCCATCTTCCTTCTCTGTGCTCTTTACTACTACAATCTGCCCCTTGTTGTTGTAATTTGCAAGTGCAAAAGACAGTGCTCAGCAGTTGTTGATCTATGAAAAGAACGAAAAAAGGGAATATAAGGGTCAGCATGAATTATGGCTAGAAAATAATTAATCATAAAAGGCTCCACAATCAGATCATGGAACAATTCCAGCGAATATCAATTTGCCCCCAATCAAAGAAACTATACAAACAAAAGTTTAACTGATAGCTGCATTTTGTGCATACGGTCCACCTAATATCATGGCCTATAGAATTTGTCAACCACAATATAGATCAACACCACTAAGTTATCCCCAAAAATGAAATAAAAACCAACAATGCCTAAAGATTGCATATAATGCTGAGGAAATTGTGCACGTTATGCACTTCATGGGATTTTCAATTTGTACTTTTCATATGTCAACTCCGCCTATGTTGTCTCAACATAGCCGGTCCCAAGCCCGGGTAAAGGAGGAGGGTTGTGATAGGCTTGGCGAGCCAACGTAAAAACTCAGCCACTCTTATGGAGATGAAACCCAAAAGATTTTCGTTGGGGCGTAACCCTCTCAGCGACGCGCCACATCGGAATCCGGGTGTGGTGGAAAATGGGCAAGGGCCGGGCCGGCGCCCCCCAAGTGGCGCGCCGTATCTTGATCCGGATACGGTGGCAAGTGAGCGAGGATCGGGTCGTCGCATCCTTAGTGGCGCGCTACATCGGCGCCCGGGTGTAGTGGAAAATGAGCAAGGGTCTTCGCATTTGACTCGACGAGTGCGAAGGGTAAGGAAGCTAGCCGAGCCTAGGAGGATTCGCTTAGGTAGCTGGAACGTAGGGTCCCTGACAGGGAAGCTTCGGGAGCTAGTTGATGCAGCGGCGAGGAGAGGTGTTGATATCCTTTGCGTCCAAGAAACCAAATGGAGAGGACAGAAGGCGAAGGAGGTGGAGGATACCGGCTTCAAGCTGTGGTACATGGGGACGACTGCAAACAGAAATGGCGTAGGCATCTTGATCAACAAGAGACTCAAGTATGGAGTGGTAGACGTCAAGAGACGTGGGGACCGGATTATCCTGGTCAAGCTGGTAGTTGAGGACTTGGTTCTCAATGTTATCAGCGCGTATGCCCCGCAAGTAGGCCACAATGAGAACACCAAGAGGGAGTTTTGGGAAGGCCTGGAAGACATGGTTAGGAGTGTACCAATTGGTGAGAAGCTCTTCATAGGAGGAGACCTCAATGGCCACGTGGGTACTTCTAACACAGGTTTTGAAGGGGCACATGGGGGCTTTGGCTATGGCATCAGGAATCAAGAAGGAGAAGATGTCTTAAGCTTTGCTCTAGCCTACAACATGATTGTAGCTAACACCCTCTTTAGAAAGAGAGAATCACATCTGGTGACTTTTAGTAGTGGCCAACACTCTAGCCAGATTGATTTCATCCTCTTGAGAAGAGAAGATAGGCATGCGTGCCTAGACTGTAAGGTGATACCTGGAGAGAGTGTTGTACCCCGCATAAGCTGGTGGTTGCTGACTTCCACTTTCGGATTCGTGTCCAGTGGGATAAGCATGCCAAAGTCGCTAGGACGAAGTGGTGGAAGCTCAAGGGGGAGGTAGCTCAGGTGTTCAAGGAGAGGGTCATTAAGGAGGGCCCTTGGGAGGAAGGAGGGGATGCGGACAATGTGTGGATGAAGATGGCGACTTGCATTTGTAAGGTGGCCTCGGAGGAGTTTGGAGTGTCCAGGGGAAGGAGAAGCGAAGATAAGGATACCTGGTGGTGGAATGATGACGTCCAGAAGGCGATTAAAGAGAAGAAAGATTGCTTCAGACGCCTATACCTGGATAGGAGTGCAGACAACATAGAGAAGTACAAGATGGCGAAGAAGGCCGCAAAGCGAGCTGTTGGTGAAGCAAGGGGTCGGGCATATGAGGACCTCTACCAACGGTTAGGCACGAAGGAAGGTGAAAGGGACATCTATAAGATGGCCAAGATCCGAGAGAGGAATACGAGGGACATTGGCCAAGTCAAATGCATCAAGGACGGAGCAGGCCAACTCTTGGTGAAGGACGAGGAGATTAAGCATAGATGGCGGGAGTACTTCGACAAGCTGTTCAGTGGGGAGAATGAGAGTTCTACCATTGAACTGGACGACTCCTTTGATGAGACCAGCATGCGTTTTGTGTGGCGAATCCAGGAGTCTGAGGTGAAGGAGGCTTTAAAAAGGATGAAAGGAGGCAAAGCGATGGGCCCTGATTGTATCCCCATTGAGGTGTGGAAAGGTCTCGGGGACATAGCGATAGTATGGCTAACCAAGCTTTTCAACCTCATTTTTCGGGCAAACAAGATGCCAGAAGAATGGAGACGGAGTATATTAGTACCAATCTTCAAGAACAAGGGGGATGTTCAGAGTTGTACTAATTACCGTGGAATTAAGCTGATGAGCCATACAATGAAGCTATGGGAGAGAGTCATTGAGCACCGCTTAAGAAGAATGACAAGCGTGACCAAAAATCAGTTTGGTTTCATGCCTGGGAGGTCGACCATGGAAGCAATTTTCTTGGTACGACAACTTATGGAGAGATATAGGGAGCAAAAGATGGACTTGCATATGGTGTTCATTGACTTGGAGAAGGCCTATGATAAGATACGCGGAATGTCATGTGGTGGGCCTTGGAGAAACACAAAGTCCCAGCAAAGTACATTACCCTCATCAAGGACATATACGATAATGTTGTGACAAGTGTTCGAACAAGTGATGTCGACACCGATGACTTCCCGATTAAGATAGGACTGCATCAGGGGTCAGCTTTGAGCCCTTATCTTTTTTGCATTGGTGATGGATGAGGTCACAAGGGATATACAAGGAGATATCCCATGGTGTATGCTCTTTGCGGATGATGTGGTGCTAGTTGACGATAGTCGGACGGGGGTAAATAGGAAGTTAGAGTTATGGAGACAAACCTTGGAATCGAAAGGGTTTAGTCTTAGTAGAACTAAAACCGAGTACATGATGTGTGGTTTCAGTACTACTAGGTGTGAGGAGGAGGAGGTTAGCCTTGATGGCCAGGTGGTACCTCGGAAGGACACCTTTCGGTATTTGGGGTCAATGTTGCAGGAGGATGGGGGTATTGATGAAGATGTGAACCATCGAATCAAAGCCGGATGGATGAAGTGGCGCCAAGCTTCTGGCATTCTCTGTGACAAGAGAGTGCCACAAAAGCTAAAAGGCAAGTTCTACAGGACGACGGTTCGACCCGCAATGTTGTATGGCGCGGAGTGTTGGCCGACTAAAAGGCGACATGTTCAACAGTTAGGTGTGGCGGAGATGCGAATGTTGAGATGGATGTGTGGCCATACGAGGAAGGATCGAGTCTGGAATGATGGTATACGAGATAGAGCTGGGGTAGCACCAATTGAGGAGAAGCTTGTCCAACATCGTCTGAGATGGTTTGGGCATATTCAGCGCAGGCCTCCAGAAGCTCCAGTGCATAGCGGACGGCTAAAGCGTGCGGAGAATGTCAAGAGAGGGCGGGGTAGACCGAATTTGACATAGGAGGAGTCCGTTAAGAGAGACCTGAAGGATTGGAGTATCACCAAAGAGCTAGCTATGGACAGGGGTGCGTGGAAGCTTGCTATCCATGTGCCGGAGCCATGAGTTGGTTGCGAGATCTTATGGGTTTCACCTCTAGCCTACCCCAACTTGTTTGGGACTAAAGGCTTTGTTGTTGTTGTTGTTGTTGTTGTTGTTACTTTTCATATGTCATAGTGCTAATTAATTGAGTGAAAAACATGCTCGCAATGATGGTAGGTTGCCAAGATCAACTGCCATGGCAAGGGGAACAAAAAGCAACCAGACAATAGAAAATGGAGTTGGGGGCAGAGGAGGCACCTGCAAACTGGACAATAAGCTGCTGGTCACTGAAGAGTCTTGAGCAGTCACTGGGCAGGGCAGCCACTGTTGAAGGCAGCGGCTGCACAGGCAGGTGGAAGCAGGTGCGGTGTACTCCTGTCAAACTCTATTTTCATGGTTGCTTCCTATGCACCCACCACAATCTCCATCTTCACCTTCGCTGTTGTTGCAAGTGCAGCAAAGGATGAGTGGGCCATAGAAAGTTCAAATCAAGTATAGACAGAGCTAGTCTATAGAAGAAACGGAAAAACAGCATAAAGGCGGGTCAGCAATCATGGTGAGAAAAATAATTTAGGTAAAGACTAGGCACATATAGTCAGACCATGAAACACTAAATTGTCCCCAACCCGATAACCTACCTATGGAAATATGACAATTTGTACTCAGGTGGAAATTTACTCACCGATAGAAGATAGATGCTAGTAGATAATACTCTATTTATTAGGCATCTAGTATACCCTGTAGTACGACTAGAAGATCTGGCTAATTAACCACAAGATTGAAACGAAAATCAACAAAATGTAGGTCTCGCAACTTTTGTCCATGCTTGCACAGTTATGAAATTAATTTTCAGGCAATTGTAGACATTACATACTTCCTAGTTTTCTTGTCAACATGGCAAGAAAACACGGCTATGCTCCTGATTGGTTCGATCTCTCTTCCTCTCTTCCCTCAAAAAGAAGAGAGAAACAAGAAGTGGGAGCACAAGAGGTGGGCACCTGTGATGCTAGCAGCCGAATAGGCTTTAGCAGTCAGTAGCAGCCGTCGAAGGTGTCAGCGGCGGAGGCTTGAGTGGTGGCTCCCGGCCAGGCAGAGGATTTAGCAGGCGGATGGAGGGACACTGCAAGCAGCGCCAGCGTCTGTGTTGGATTGGTTTCCTGGGTAGAGGGCGGGGAACAAAGGATGGTGGTGGACACAAGTAAAGTTGGCAAGCTACTGGGCTTTTGCTTTTGCTGCATGCATGATTGACATCATGGCCATGGCCGTGCATGCATGAACTTTTCTCCTTTGAGAAGGGAAGCATCATTCCTGGAGCATGTCACCCCAAAGACGGGCAAATTTGACAATTTTGACCTTTGGACGAAAATAATTCACAGAATGAACTGGGTTTGAAACTATTTCACACGCCTGACCCTTTTGTGTAGCGTCCGCCACGACGGCGCCACACCCTGCTGTGCAGCGGCCAGCTCGGAGGCGTTGCAGACCAGTCCACCGTGGCAGCCCCTTGGCCCGCACCCAGCAGTGCAGCGCCTCCGAGCTAGGCGCCACACATGTAATGTGCAGCGCCTCCGAGGTAGGCGCCACACACTTAAAGTGCAACGCCCGGCGCGGGGGCGCTGCACTGTGACTTATCCAGCCACTTGGCTGCCCCCCTCCCCCACTCCCCCCACACCACACACTCCAACCCAAGCTTTGCCCCCTCTCCCACTCTCTCCCCCTCTCAAATCCTCTCCCAAATCTTGCATATTCGAAGAATTTGTCCGTGGATTTCGAAGTCAAACCCTCCCTCAAGGTAATCTTCTCCGATCCCCTTGTTTTGATCCAAGTAAAGTTCTCCCATTGCTCATTTGTTGCTAGTTTGGGGAAACCCTAGTTTTGTTTGGATCTAGAGATTTGCATGGAGATGTGAGATGTTTGTTTGCCAATTTGTATGATTAGGCTTTGTTAGTATGCTAGGGTTATTCTTATGGGTGTTCTTATGTTGGTTCTAGGGTTAGGTTTAGGGCTAGGGTTATGGTTATGGTTATGGTAGGGTTAGGGTTATGATTAGGGTTAGGGTTGTTGTTTGATATATATATTAGGGTTTCTATTCCGTGTTAATTCTTGGATTAGTACTCATGGAAGCAATGTTACCTTTTGTTTCTCGGAATGCTTATAGGGATGGGAAGAACATGTGTGTTTGTTCATCATGGGGACAAAGACGCCTTTTTGAAAGGCAATATAGAACCGGACCCGGATGAGGTTGACATGGTGTTTGATAGTAGTCCTAGCTATGCGGAGCTCTTTCAACAAGTTAGGAAAGATTTGAATTGGATGGACCCTAGTGATATCATTGAGTTGGAGGGAAGGCATAATGTTGGTTTTGGAATGCACGTCCGTTGGAAGACAATGCGTGTCAACTCGGAGCAACGTTGGGTTGCATACAAGGAGACGGTGGCCGATTCACTAGACAAGGCTCTTGAGTTATTTGCAACAAAGAAGGTTGATTCAAGTTTGCATTTGGACTTGAACCGGAACCCCTCCCGTTTGGTTGCTAGTAGCCCCCCACCCTTGAAGCGAGATGAAATTGTGCAAGAGGAAGTGAGGCCAACATTGAGCCCGTTTACAAACAACCAAGATGAAGTTTTGCAAGAGGACAATGATGAGTATGCGGACGATGACAATGAAGTTGATCTCCATGACAACAATGTGGGTGATCTCGACAAATATCATTTGCAAGAGACAATGGACCATTCCATCCCTTTTTCCCGTGCATATGCATCGGACTCGGATGACGATGGTCCTGATGAACAAGTTGATGCGGAGGGGTTCACGGTGAAGGAGGTCGAAGCTTTTGAGAAGGTATTTCGTCGGGATCATCGGACTACATTGTTCAAGGATGTTAGTCTCGCGGATGAAGCCGTGGTAGATGGTGGCCAATGTGCACCTCTTGGGGTTAGGCCAAGCTCTCACCGTGATTTGGGAGACGACAAGAACCGGATTGCTAAAGGTTCTAAGTTCGACACCTTGTTGGAATTGAAAATGTGGCTCGACAACTACTCGGTTACGCATTATCGTCCACACAAGGTGGTGCACTCGGACGTCAATGTGCGCTACACGGTTGCATGTGCATGTGAAGATGAAATATGTCTGTGGATTGTGCGTCCAAGACCATGGAAAGGAGGTCCAAGTTGGCATGTAGTGAGTTGTGTGCCAACTCACATGTGCCAAGGCAAGAGGGTGGATGGCAAGATCGTGTCTCAAAACCACAAACAACTCACGTCCGAGTTCATCGCTTACAGGCTCTCCAACTCAATATCCACACTTCCAACAATGAGCGTCCAACATGTCATTGACCTTGTGAAAGCCATCTTTCATTACAAGGTGAAGTACGGCAAGGCATGGAAGGCGAAGCAAGCCGCATTTAAGATGTTGTATGGTACATGGGAGGAAGCATACAACCGAATCCCTAGGTTGTTGTTAGCCATGGCCGCGACAAATCCGGGCATGGTTCATGTGGTCGAGCCTCATGGGCACCAAACAACGGTTCATGAAGGAAGGAAAGTCATAGTATTTGGCCGTGCTTTTTGGGCATTCGAGCAATGTTGAGGGCTTTCGAACATTGTAGGCCGGTCATCGCAATTGATGGCACGTTCTTGACCGGACAATACAAGGGCACCTTGTTGGTTGCGATAGCAAGTGATGCCAATAACCGGGTGTTGCCATTGGCATTTTCTTTGGTTGAGGTGGAAAACAATGACAACTGGGAGTGGTTTATGCATCTTTTGAGGACGAAGGTGTTACCCGCTCAAAGGGAAATTTGTGTCATATCGGATCGGCATCCAGGAATTCTTAACGCGGTGGAGATTGACATTCCCGGGCATGCTCCGTTGCACCATCGATGGTGCATGAGGCACTTTTGTTCGAACTTCTATAGGGCATGTGGCCTTAAGGAGTTGGCCGATGATCTTCAAGATTGTTGTCTTGCTTTCTCCGATAAGCGCTTCGCCACTTTGTACAACAAATTGCTCGCACACAAAAAACTTGATGCCGGGGGTCAAGACTTTCTCAATAGGCACATTCAATACCAGAACAAGTGGGCACGTGCCTTTGATGAAGATGGTCGGAGATACGGTCAAATGACAAGCAATATGGCAGAATGCTTCAATAGGGTGCTCAAAGGTGCACGTGGATTACCCGTGACGGCAATAGTTCAATACACATTTGATAAGATGAATGCGTACTTTGTAAAGTACTCGATGGAAACCGATGCACAAATAGCGGGTGAGAACCCACGGAAGTACAAGTACAAGTTCCCACCCAAAGTTGATGAATGGTTGGTATTTCAATCACGGAAGGCGGACTCAGAAGAAGCTATATTATATGACAACGAAGAGTGGAAGTACGAAGTGAAAGAGCCAGGAGGAACCACAAACGATGGCCGGCAACATGAGGTCGGGCTTTCAAGGTGTCGTTAAGACAATGTGATTGCACTTGCGGGAGGCCATTGTTGCTTCATCTCCCATGCTCACACTTGTATACCGCCGGTCGCGTTAGGAATGTGGACATCAATCACCCACGCACCCTGAGGGAGTCGGAGTTCTCAATTATGACGGTCAAGAAAACATGGGCTCCCCGCTTTCACCCGTACTTTGACCAATCACAATGGCTGGAGTATCATGGAGTTCAACTATGGCCGGATCCGGAGTTGAAGGTTGTTAAACGGGGCAGACGTCAGACAAAGCGTCTTAGAGGCGACATGGACGGATGGGGCCATGGTGGCGGCCGCGAAGCGGGCAACGAACAATTCCAAGAGCCTCGTGAGAGCTCCCGTTGTGGGGAGTGCAAAGGTCAAGGCCACAACGAAAGAAAATGTACGAAACCAAGAAAAAGATCCAAGACAAATGATGCAAGCACAAGCCAACAAGGAGGTACACAAGGGAGCCAACCAAGTGGTAGCCAACAAGTGCCAAGCCAACCAAGAGGTAGCCAACAAGTGCGAAGGCAACCACGCGGTAGCCAACAAGTGCCAAGGCAACCAAGTGGTAGCCAACCTAGTGGTAGCCAACAAGTGTCAAGCCAACCAAGTTGTAGCCAACCTAGTGGTAGCCAACAAGTGCCAAGGCAACCAAGTGGTAGCCAACAAGTGCCAAGGCAACCAAGTGGTAGCCAACAAGTGCCAAGCCAACCAAGTGTTAGCCAAAGAGGATCTAGGCAACAAAGAGGTCGGCAACTAGGACTTACAAGAGGCCGTGGTGGTGGTAGAGGTCGTGGTGGTGGTCTAGGCCGTGGTGGTGGTAGAGCTTGTGGAGGTGGTAATGGCCGTGGTGATGGTCTAGGCCTTGGTGATGGTCTTGGCCTTGGTGGTGGACTTGGCCGCGGTGATGGACAAGGGCAAGTTCGTTATAGAGGAATGTTTGGATACCTAGATGGACCATTTCCGTATGTTCCTCACTAACTATAATGTATCATATGTTCTTGTTTTTCATATGTGCTTCCATTTGTTCTTATTGTCCCTACTAACCATTATGTTTCACTCATTGTAGGTATGGCGGCTTCCCAACCCAACAAACCAACGATGAAGGAGGATGGCGAAGATGAGATGGCGGGATGGTGGGAGAAGGCTGCCAAGAAGCTTAGAGAGGAGGATGCAGCCAAGCTAAAGAAGAAGAAGGAAGAGGAGCTTGAGACGGAGAGGAAGAGAAGAGAGAGAGCGTCAAATGCGATGCGCGCTAGGGAGGAAGCGTTGGTGAGGAAATGTGAGGAGGCACAGAAGAAGCGTCTAAAGGATTTTCAAGAGAAAACGATGAAGCTTTGGGCAATCGCAGCTGAAAAAGAAGAGAGGGAGAATCAGATATTCATGGAGAGGGTGGTTAAGGAGGCTCGCCTCATAAGAAAAAGGGAGGAGGAAGAGGAAGAAGAGAGGAAGAAGAGAGGAAGAAGAAGAAGGGAAATGGGCCTTGCTCTATGCAATAGAGCTACTATGTGTTATGAACTATGTCTCCTCCTCGATGTGGTTGTGAACTACTATGTGTCGTGGACTACTATGTCTCCTCCTCGATTTGGTTGTAAGAACTACTATGTGTCGTGAACTACTATGTCTCCTCCTCGATTTGGTTGTAAGAACTACTATGTCTCCTCCTCGATTTGGTTGTAAGAACTACTATGTGTCGTGAAGTACTATGTGTCATGCATATGTTCTCTTCATAGTTGTTTGCTTGCTATGTATCAATCCTACTTCACATCATCTTACTATGTTTGCATATGCTAAAAAAATCACTGGTCTGTAGTGCACCGCCTGCTTCCTGGGCGCTGCACTATGGAGTGTGGCGCCTCAAGGCTAGGCGCCACACTGGTCCATAGTTGTCCAACCTTTTGTTGCTCTCTGGATAGCTACAGACCAGTGCAGCGCCTAGCATGGAGGCGCCACACTCCATAGTGCAGCGCCCAGGAAGCAGGCGCTGCACTATGGAGTGTGGCGCCTAACGGACAAGCGCTGCACAGGTCTGTAGCTATCCAGAGAGCAACAGAAGGTTGGCCTCCAGTTCGGGCCAAAAAATTCGCTAAGTGTTTGTGCAGCGCCTAGCTGGGAGGCGCCACACTCCATAGTGCAACGCCTAGCTTGCAGGCGCTGCACTATGGGATGTGGCGCCTGGCAGCTAGGCGCTGCACAGGTCTGTATCTATCCAGAGAGCAACAGAAGGGTGGACAAGTTACAGACCTGTGCAGCGCCTAGCTGTGAGGCGCCACATCCCATAGTGCAACGCCTAGCGAGCAGGCGCTGCACTATGTGGTGTGGCGCCTGGAAGCTAGGCGCTGCACAGGTCTGTATCTATCCAGAGAGCAACAGAAAGTTGGACAAGTTACAGACCTGTGTGGCGCCTAGCTGGGAGGCGCCACACCCCATAGTGCAACGCCTAGCGAGCAGGCGCTGCACTATGTGGTGTGGCGCCTGGAAGCTAGGCGCTGCACAGGTCTGTATCTATCCAAAGAGCAACAGAAAGTTGGACAAGTTACAGACCTGTGTGGCGCCTAGCTGTGAGGCACCACACCCCATAGTGCAACGCCTAGCGAGCAGGCGCTGCACTATGTGGTGTGGCGCCTGGAAGCTAGGCGCTGCACAGGTCTGTATCTATCCAGAGAGCAACAGAATGGTGGACAAGTTACAAACCTGTGCAGCGCCTAGCTGGGAGGCGCCACAATCCATAGTGCAACGCCTAGCATGCAGGCGCTGCACTATGGGGTGTGGCACCTGGCAGCTAGGCGCTGCACAGGTCCGTATCTATCCAGAGAGCAACAGAAGGGTGGACAAGTTACAGACCTGTGTAGCGCCTAGCTGGGAGGCGCCGCACTCCATAGTGCAACGCCTAGCTTGCAGGCGCTGCACTATGGAGTGTGGCGCCTCACTTCTAGGCGCTGCACAAACACTTAGTGTTTTTCTGTCATTCAGACTGTGTCATTTTCAGCCACAGTTCAACATTGCGTATAGTAAACAGTAAGGTTCAGAAGATGTTCAACAAAGACATCGTTTCTTAGAAAAGACCATCACAATAAGTTCAAGTTTAACATAGAGCTACCATAACTACAAGTTTCACATAGAGCAACCACCACTCCAAATTCAACGACATAACAAATTCCACATTACTAAGAGCTACCACCACTCTGGGTTGAACATTATAAATAAAGGACGATGACTAGTGCTTTCCGCGCTTGCTGCCTCCTCCCCCCTCCTAACGGTTATCTTCTTCACCTTCCTAGGAAGAGGAACCCGCTCCGGCTCCGGTACCTCCACGTCATCCACATCGTCATCCAAATAGTCATCCAAAGCAGCCATTCGTGAGGTGCCGACCGTCCTTTTGCCTCTTTGGGTGAAGTCCTCAGGTGTGTATTTGTTGATTCCCTTCCTAGGCTTTAACTCGTATGCAGACCGAACCTTGTAGGTCCCCAAGACCATATCATCAGGAACCTATGCATCCACAAAAGATATGGAAAGACCGTGTGTGAGGATATAGTTAGAAATGCATCAACAATTGGAGATATATCCTCATGACATACCTCTTGGGTGACCACACCGACATCCTCATCCTCCAAAGGATCAGCGTTGCCAGAAGTTGGATCTGATGGTGTCGCCGACCTAGAACGTTCTGGTGATACATACTCGGGGTCACGACAACCGAAAAGGTTTGATAGCCGCCTTAACTTTTGGCCCTGGCGCTGCAACATGAACAAGTGAATGAGACATCGAACGTAGCAACACATGTTAAGTGCTAGTTTGAAGGAGATGTGAACCTTAATGAATGCTCGAAGTGCACCTTCCCCATCGCTTTTGCCAGTCGGGGTTGTTTGCAGAATAGTGTCGGTCTCATCAGCTGCTTTCTTGATCTGGGCACGCTATGAATAGAAACGGTATTAACGTGTTAGGCAAGTGAAGATGTGAATAGTGCAAATGGAAAAGCAAAAAGGGCAAATACCACAAAGTTCATCATTGGAGCTGAAGGGATCACTGAGTTGCCTTTCCTGACTAATGCGTTGTACTGGTGCTGGGCTACCTCATCAAAAACGGTGGGTTCTTCCAAAATCTCCTCGGCATACGCCGGCTTGCATACCTCCACACGGGTGCTTGCAAGAAACCATGTGAGATAGTTGTTGAACGCGATCGGGCAGTGCTGACGAAGCTGGGCTCGTTTTCCAGCCCGAGCTTGCTCCACAGCAAGCCTGAACTGTATGATATACTTGCTGTGATGCTTGGCCCAATCCTTGATCTTCCGCAAGTTAGAAACAGAATATTAGCATCATCGAAACCGCCGAGAAGCCGCTAAGTGCTCAAGGTTGATTATATCTTACGCGTGTAGCACTATGTCCGTGTCCTCCCACTCTGGCGGGTGTGGCTGGAATAAACCAAACTGGCGGAACACCCGATGTGGCAGGGGAAGCTCAACCGCCCAGTTGCATATGAGTGGACACCGCATATGCCAGAGATCCCTATCCTTAATGCACATCAGATTCAGCCTGAACTCTATAGGGTTCCCAAAGCTATCTCCTTTTCCATACGGTTCCCATTCAACCTACAAAATGGGATACAATGCAAAATTTATATCGAGTTACGATAGAAGCATCATAATTACTTATGCAATGTCGATTCACCTGCTCAGGCGTGATCGCGTCCATCTCGCTCCTGTACAGCTTGTACATGACCGAGGGATCATCCGTCATCTCATTTAACACATCCCACTTGTAAGCCCAAGTGGGGAGCCGTAGTGGGTCGCCTTTGTCGTCCCAATCCTCGTACTTCACGGTCTTCGGTCGTCCAACCGGCAAACGCTCCCAGCTCCATATGGAAAGTGCGAGCAAACAACCACCAATACCTCCAGATAGCCTACAACAGGCTTCGTCCAACTGCACATAAAAAAGAACTTGGTTGAATTAACAGCAAGATCGCATTCATAATGTACCAATGAAGTGAAACAGAAACAACTTCATACCTGTCTATACAAGTAAGCCAGTGTCGCCGAACCCCAACTCCATTTGCTGTCGAAGACGGTCAACGCCTTGAGCCACATCCATGGAGCATTCTTGCCAGTGCCATCAGCAAACATAGTCCTGGATATCACGTACCACATGTAGACACGAGCATATGTCTTCACCGTGTCTTCATTAGCATCCTCAGGCAAGTACTGAAGTTCGATACAATCCACGTGAAAGTAGCACCGGCTGCGACTCTTTCCTTCTTCTTGCCTTCTACTTCTGGTTCCCGAGGCTCCGGAGGAACCATACCGATAAGGGCAAGCATCTGCTCGCGCCACCCATCAGAATCGGTGCTCATAAATAGAGGATTCCCATCGATAGGAAGACCGGTGATCATAGCTATATCCTGGAGCGTGACAGTCATCTCCCCGGTCCGAAGATGGAAACTGTGTGTCTTCGGCCTCGAATGATCAATAAGCGCGGTGAGTGCTGGAGCATTGTTGGGTGGCGTCGACCGGCTGACCAACTGAATGAAAGGGAGAAGTCCTGTCTCCCTAACATACGGTGTGTACCGCTCATCATAGCGCATCCACCCAAGGTTGACCCCGTGAGCCCGAAGCTTCAGAGGTGCAAGATCCTACAAGCAAACAAACAAATCATTACATATGGGGGGTATGTGTTTGAAAAAAAACTCGAAATTCATAACACCGACAACTTTCATTATTACCCGCTGCTCCACCGACATAGCATACGACCGGTGTTGTTTGTCCCAGTGATCATTGAGAAGCCAAACCATCCTAACAATTTGAAAGAAAGCTTTCTTGTCAACACGATTATCTTTTGAATACAAAAAAAGTAAAGTACGGCTACTAGATGCAAACTTTCCAATCTATGTATCCAACCATATCAAATCAAACAAAACTAATAAACTATGTTTCCACAAATAACTAGGCCTACTTCATACAAATAACTTTTCCATAAACTATGCCTACTTCATACAAATAACTCTTCCATAAACTAAACTAGGGTTCCACAAATCAAACAAACAAGGGTTGTAATACATGCAAAATTCCAATACATGCAAGATTCAAATCTAATCTAATCAAACAAGGATTCTCCAAATCTTCAAAATACCATATTTTCTATGGATAGAAAGAAGGGGATCGGAAGAGAGTACCTTCTAGGATGGATTGGTGAAGAAATGCACGGACCAAATCGTCGGATATGAAGGATTTGGGAGAGGGGATTGAGAGGGGGAGAGGAGGAAGCCACCGGCGCGCCTCTTCTGTAACTCCTGGAACGAATGGGTGGGGTGGGGGGAGGGGGAGCGGGTGGCTGGCATCTAAGTCACAGTGCAGCGCCTACGGGCCGGGCGCTGCACATTACATGTGTGGCGCCTAGCTCGGAAGCGCTGCACTGCTGGGTGCGGGCCCGGGGGCTGCCACAGTGGACTGGCGTGCAACGCCTCCGTGCTGGGCGCTGCACAGTTGGGTGTGGCGCCCGTCGTGGCGGGCTCTACACAAAAGGGTCAGGCATGTGAAATAGTTTCACGAGCAGTTCATTCCGTGAATTGATTTCATCCACAGGTCAAAATTTTCAAAAGGTGATTCCGCAAAGAAAAAAGAAACGGCAGCGTGTGATTGAATTGTTTGAGAAAAGGTGTGGAAGGGGGACTTGACCAAAGGTGCAACATTTTTCATTAGCATCATTTCGTCATTAGCAGACACAACATTTTCTCTGGATTATTGAAGACACTAAAGAATCACACACATTATAAATTCGTCATTACATTAGTAAGTTCAAAGCAAAATGGCAAAGCTCGAAATGACAGCGTTCGCCAATAACAAAGAAAAAGAAAAAGGATGGGCGATTCTTTTGGGAAAGAACGGAGTAGCATTGCTCATTTTCCAAGGAATGCATCCACTGGCACTCTATTCTTGGAGCAAGTAAATTAAGGAGAGCATCCTGTTCTGTTCCTTGCTTTGCTGGTACAAATGGAGCACTGCTTTTTCAAAAGCAAAAGAGAGTAAAAGTACAAACTTGTCCAATAGAAAAAAGGAAAAGAATAAGAAGTTATTAAGGTTATCAGTTTGGTGCAATACGTTTGAGATCGCTTGTCTTGTGGGAGTAGCCATTCATTCATTAGAAAAATCAAAAGAAGCACAATCATCAAGACAAAGAACCGTTTTTCTATTTGTTGGAATCTGGGTTTGCTGCAAGCCAGGAGAAGGCATAACTTAATCTCACCTCTGCTATGATAACCAACTGAATTAACCATTTGGAGGTTGATCTCCACATTCCACCCAGATAGACACAATTCGCAAGGACGGCCGCCGGCTTCCACACACACATACACATAGATTTTCTTTGGCGGAGGCGCTGCAGTGCATACAGCCTGCACGCCCTAGCTGAGCCATGGAGGGAGCTCCCGTGACAGCAGCCACGGGGGTCTTGGGGCCTGTCGTCGTGAAGCTGGGTGCTTTGCTGGGCAGCGAGTACAAGCTTCGGCGCCAGACTCTGAAGGACATAAAGTTCATCAAATCCAAGCTCAAGTCTGTGCACTCTATCCTTTGGGTGATATGGGACAAGGAGATTCTTGATTCAGAATCCAAGGTCTTGAAGAAGGAAGCGCTGGATCTCGCCGACGATGTGCACAACGCCATCGACGACTTCATCCTCACCATGGAGCCCAGCCGCAGAAACAAGCACTTGATGGTGCAGAGCAAGATTGAAGCCAACCGTTCTTTTCAAGAGTTCAAGACGAGAGTAGATGACGTGTCAAGCCGGTGCTGCAACAGGTGGAAGTGGGAGAAGAACAAGTGTGCCGAACCCATCTCCAGCTTATTTTCAAGAAAGGATGCCAAATCCAGCGCCCCCAGCAAACCACCTCCACTTCCTCGAGCTCCATTTGTCCGCAAGGATGCGTCAGAGATCTGTGGTATGGACGGATGGAGGTACAAACTCATCAGATACCTGGTAGGAGGAGTGCAGCCGCAGCTCAAAATGGCATCCATTGTTGGGATGGCCGACATGGGGAAAACAACCCTTGCCAACCATGTGTATGAGGAGATTGAAAAGAAGTTCCAGTCCCGGGCTTTTGTGTCCGTCACTCCAACTCCCAACATGAAGGAGGTTCTCACAAGTATTCTCCGGCAAGTAGGAGCTGAACCACCTGCTGGCACCCAAGCAAGAACAGAGGAACAAATCATCCACACCATATCAAATTTCCTAAAGGACAAAAGGTGCGCAAGTTTATAAAAAGAGCGCCAGTTTAATACATTAATGTCTTCTGAAATGTGCACTGCATACAGTTAGGGTCAGGATTTCAAATTTAGATTGTCTACGAACTAAATTTGGTCAAGCTGTCTACTAACTATCTTAACTGTATGTGCAACCAACTTGCCTAGGTACCTAGTAATAATTGATGACATATGGCATCGTGGAGAATGGGACATCATCAGGAGGTCTTTTCCAGAAAATAATCTTGGCAATAGAATTGTCATCACAACTCGTATTGCTTCTCTACCAGGAGATGATTCGGATAATATCAAGCTCTACATCAGAATGAATCCTGAATGGAGTTCTGAAAACAAAAGATGGCTCTACAGATCGTATGAGGAAGATTTCGCTGCTCAGATGAGGCCTGACATGGTTGGACAAGGTTTTGACCATGACCATCCTATTGTGCGTATGTGTGATGGTGTGCCGTTAGCACTACTTTGCATGTTTTCAGCAATGGTCCTCCGAGAGCAACAAGAACAACTAGGGGTACATGTAAAGGCATGTGATGTGCAAGATATGATTGAGAAGCAAGTTAAGCAAAGTGGAATTCAGAACACTCCAGGGTTTGAATAGTTGGTAGAGAGTTTGCAGCTTGGCTACACTGATCTTCCTCACCATATGTTGAAGACCTGCTTGTTGTACTGCAGTGTATACCCTGAGAATTACCCGTTTCACATGAATGATTTGGTCATGAGATGGGTTGCTGAAGGATTTACTTATAAAGTTGATGTAGCAAAAGGTTATTTCGAAGAGCTTTGCAATAGGGGATTTATGCTGCGTTGGGAGGATTCATTGGGTATGCCCACCTACCAAATGAATCCGATGATGCAAAATTTCCTTAGATGGAAATCGCGTGAAGATAATTTCATTACTTGCAGTTCTGACATCACACCGCCATATGCTTGTCGAATCCATCGGCTATGTATCAATGATTATCTAGTTGATGAAGGTGCGATGAAGGTGCAGTGGAGGTGGTGGATACCTTGTTGGAACTGGATTGGTCCCAGATTCGATATCTTGTTGTTTTTGAAGGTGCTAAGAGATATGTCCCTTTTGAGAAGTTGGAACGTGTGCGGGTGTTGGATCTTCAATATCACCACCATCAGCTTGAATTCCAAAGGTCTCGTTGGAAATATTTTGAGGATTTTGGATTCGAGGCCCTTGGAAGTCAGCATGTGAAGGATATATGTGGTGGCCTGCTCCGTGTGAGGCACCTATTCGGCCTAGAAGGGTCAGGAATCAGTGAGATACCAACGGAAATAGCGAGGCTGCAGCATCTGGAGACTTTGCAGGTAAGATTCACATGGATCACAGAGTTACCCTGTGAGATTGGAGACCTACAACATTTGAAGACTCTGGTCGTGAGTCGCAACAATAAACTGGCAAAGCTGCCCAGGGAGATAGGGGATCTGCAACATTTGATTGTGAATTTGAGGCCCTTGGAAATCAGCATGTGAAGGATATATGTGGACTGCTCTCTTTGAGGCACCTATTCGGCCTAGAAGGGACAGGAATCATTGAGATACCACCAGAAATAGCGAGGCTACAGCATCTGGAGACTTTGCAGGTAAGATTCACATGGATCAGAGAGTTACCCTGTGAGATTGGGGACCTACAACAGTTGAAGACTCTGGTCTTGTGTCACAACGCTAAGCTGGCAAAGCTGCCAAGGGAGATAGGGGATCTGCAACATTTAGAGACTCTGGTCCTTATGAGCTGTAACGGGCTGATGAAGCTGCCACCTGAGACCGGGAACCTCCAGAATTTGGAGAATCTGAACCTGCAGTACACCAATCTCAAAGAGCTGCCTCCGGAGATTGGGAAGTTGCAGCATTTGGAAGCACCGGAGGTGGGTTGGGCAAGCATAACAAGGCTAGGCAGTGAAATTGGGAACCTGCAGCAGTTAGAGACCTTGGACCTAAGTGGCAACGGAGGGCTCAGACAGCTGCCTCGTGAGATGGGGAAACTGCAGAATTTGAAGCAGCTGCTCTTGAATGGTACAAGGGTGGTGAAGATACCAAGGGAAATCGGAGGGCTGAAGAAGCTGGAGATTTCACTACCGGAATCGCACCCTATGCCGACGGCCAGGGCCGTCGGCATAGCCCTGAATGGCCGTCGGGACAGGCCTATGCCGACGGCACCCGTCGGCATAGGGCCGTCGGCAAAATATCCGTCGGCGTAGCCAGGAAGGCCGTCAGCATAGAAAGGCCGTCTGCATAAGACCTATCCCGACGGTGTCCGTACATCTATGCCGACGGCCACGGCCGTCGGCAACGTTATCGCCTAACGGCGGCCGCCGTCAAGTCTGCCCAACGACTTGTCTCCACGTGGCACCCCTATGCCGACGGCCTAGCCGTCGGCTTAGTCGAAAACTGTGCCGACGGCTAGACCATCGGCATAGATGTGCCACGTGCCGACCGGCCGCTGCTCGTGGGCCAGGGCTATGCCGACGGCCCGGCCGTCGGCATAGTTTGAAATTAAGCCGACGGCCAGGCCGTCGGCATAGTCCTTCAAACAGAGATTCCAGTTGCTGACATGTGGGCACCTATGCCGACGGCCAGGCCGTCGGCACAGTTTTAAACTATGCCGACGGCTAGGCCGTCGGCATAGGTGCCCACGTGTCAGCAACTGGGAGCTCACGCTGGCCCTATGCCGACGGCCTAGCCGTCGGCATAGTTTGCTTTTAATTTTTTTTTCTTTTTTCTTTTTGTTTTCAGATCAGTTCAATTCAAATAACATCACTTATATAACAGCACATATCAGCAGCACATATCAGCACATATCAACGAACGTAAGCATAAGCATCATCACAACAATAGATCATCATCACACAAGCATAAGCATATCAACGAATGTAAGCATAAGCATCATCACACAAGTCAGCTAAATGATCATCAGCACACACAAGTCATCTCAAGCATCATCGAGCACCGCGGAGGTCGTCACCGCCAAGACGGCCAAAGTCCAGGTCATCAGTGCTAGCGGCAGCGCTACCGCCTCCACCTCTGTGGATCGGAGTGGTCGGGCTCCGTGTCTCCGGAGTGCTGCGAAGACCACCGCCAACGGTAGATCCACCTGTTCCCTGCATGTTGAAAAGACATATGCACGGGATCGATGACTGTGTTGAAAGGCATGACATGCTTTGGGTGAATAGATTGGGGATGAACTAACCGGCGAGGGGCCAGCGTTCTGTGCCACAAACTCCTCAAAGCTCATCAACACTGGTTGTGCTGGAGGGCATTGTGCTGTAGGGAACCGAGGACACCTGCCGGCCGCCATATCCTGAAAAGCCTGCTGCATCTGGCTATCCCTCTGCACTTGGTGTTCATAAAGCCTCTGATGCCACGCCATGGTCTCCTGGCGTGTGTACTCCATGTAGGCCTACGGTATGACATGATGGAACTCATAAAACTACTAAATGCGGAAAATGAAGTGAGAAATGAAGATAAGAGGGAAAATACTTACAGATTGTTGCTCCTGAAAGAGGGACTGTGTACTAGCCACTGGCTAGCTCGTGCGCTGGCTCAGGCTCGGGTCGATCCGACGAAGCTGTGTGTAGGAGATACTAGGAGTGATCACAGCATCGAGAACCGCGTCCCGACCGTGCTCCTTGGGCCCCATCCTCACCACTGCCATGTCGTCCAGAGGCGCCGCAATGGGGTCAGGTGTGTCAGGATGTAACTGCAGATACGCTTCGGAGTAGGCCTTCTTCCTCCCTGCGGTCTTCTTGCCGTAGTACTTGGGCTCACCAGGCTTGGGGTCCTTCCGCGTATGGGCGATCTCCCACGCCTGCATGTGTGACAGCGGCCGCTTCAGTTTCTCCTCCTGCACCACCAAACAGAGGTTAGTCATACATAAGAAAGTGATGGTAAATAGAAGAAGAAGAATGTTTAATGGGGTTAGTCATACATTAACTGCCTTGTGGAGATAGTGGTTTCGGTTTCCCTGAGCATGTACTCCCTCCGTCCCTCGGTTAGCCTTATTTTGGGTTCTCATAGCCGCCCAGGCTCCAGCCTCATCACACCAAAGATCCACCAATGCCGCCCAGGACTCGTCTTTTCCATAACACCAATTTGGACACACCTACATAATAAAAGCATAATGGCATGTAGGTGTGTCCAAATTGGTGTTATGGAAGCATAAAGCATAAAGCATAATGTACCACAAGGTAATGAAAGCATAATGAAAGCATAATGAAAAATCTTTTATACTTACCGCCAAGAACTCGGGCCTCTCCAAGGTAATGCCCATCCTCCGCGCTTCTTCCTTGGTCATCTTCACACCAAGATAGTCGTGGTAGTATGTGGAGATGGCCACATAGCGCACCTCGTACTGCATCTAGCGGGCCTTCTTCTTGCATTGGCGCAGCACGATCTGGTCTGCTCTAGCCCTATGCTCCGGAAGAACTCGATAGAATTTCTACAATCATGCATGAAACAAGAATGGGAAAAGCCATGAGTTAAATCATTCATGAAACTAGAATGGACTTGTGCTTCTGAAGAGAACTCACCCAGAAAGTAGTGATCACGGCCTTGGCATGGGTCTCATGGTCCGCGTGGCGGGCCGCTTCCCAGTGGTCCCAGCTCGTGGCCAAAACCCGACGGTCCGGCTGCCTGACTGGATCAGGACAGTACAACCCCGGCCAATATAACTTCAGCAAGACGGTGATGAGGCCGTTGGGAATACGGACCCCTTTAGAATATATCCAGTTGCTGCAAAAGAATGAACTATTAGCACGTGACAAGAAAAATAAATAACAACCGAAATAAGCATGTGACAAGCAACATAATGAACCACTTACTCTTTTCCCGTGGGCTCAATGAGCCACTTCTGCTCCTCAGTAGCAGGAACCTGCTTTGGTAGCTTTGCATTGCCACGCAGCCACCCCTTTGTGTCAACCCCCTTCCCGTCACCACCATCATCCCCGCCACCACCCTCCTCCTCGCCTGCCTCCCCCTCCCCAACCTCCTCCCCAACCTCCTCCTCCTCCTCCTCCTCCTCCTCCTCCTCGCCTGCCTCCTCCTCCACCTCCTCCTCCTCCTCCTCCTCCCTAAAGTGTACCTCACTAGAGGAGGGTACCTCACTAGAGGAGGGCCTCGAAGACAACACCCCTAAGTCGGTGAGGGTGCGCTGTTTCTGGCCGCGACCCCCTGTAGTGGCTCTCCCCCATCACCTCGTCCTCTAGAGGCTCTCCCCCCGCCCCTCCTCCTCTAGGGGCACCTCTCCCTCGACCTCCCTGTGAGGAGTCATCGTCAAGTAGCCGAGGGGGAGGATTACGTGCTCGACCACTCCGACTAGGCAGGCCGACGACCTTGCGTAGGAAACCCACGCCGTCGGCCTTCCCCTTGCCCATGTTCCACGAACCTGCATTGAAAAGAGAAAAAGCAATTAGTAAATTAATGAAATGAAGGAAAAGGCATGATAATAAACACATTAATAAAAATGCATAAAAAGGCATATTCGTAAACTATAGAAAAAAAATACTTGAAATGTACATCTGCTAGAACCCATATGAATCATCACTGTTGTAACCTCTTTCTCGGTCCGTCTCATCATCACTATCAATCATATCATCTTCGTTGTCCGACGGAGGTGGAGGCTCTTCCTCGTCGTCAGCGTCTTCATTTAACTTTTCTAGCATAAGTATGTCATTTTCATTGACAATGGTCTCACCATCATTCCGTGCATCGTCGACGTTTGGGTCCACATCATCATCACCCAATGGTCTAGCGTCATCGTTTCTAACCACATCATCATCATCATCAGGTTGCTCTTGATAGAACACTCCCTCGTATGTCATGGGGTTAATGTTGCAGTAATCGTCTTCATTCGGGTCTGGTAGCTTACCATGTGGCGACACCTTGAACACAACTTCCCAACCCTTTAGTTACACTTTCTGGCATGGGTAAGGCAGATAATATACTTGTGTAGCTTGGGTAGCCGCAATGAAGAGATCGGCTCCGGCATAGACGGTTGATGGTTTAACTTCGACCAAACCAATGGAAGGTGTATGTTTTACCCCCTCCCGCGGATCGAACCATCGGCATTTGAACACAGGCAGACTTAGGGTCTCACGCCCCTGGCGGAATTTAACCTCGTATATATTTTGTACCCTTCCGTAGTAGTCTACTGAATTTTGACCGGGGGTGTACACTCCAGTATTTATAGTTTTGGGATTGGGGCGGCTGTTTTGGTGCTCCTCTGTATGGAAGCGATACCCATTCACATCATACTTTTTACATGTCATGACGGCAGGGTCAAAACCCATGGAAACCCATCTCAATTCATCATCCATAGATATGTTCGGATCTTTTCCCTACAAGTATAATGGAAATTGTTGCGTGCATTAGTTCGGTTAACTAATAAATGTTGAAGTAGGTATTTAATAGGGGAGTGTGGAAAATTACTTTGTCCATGAACCAAGCAACAAAATTTTTACGTCCAGGGTTTCCATGACGGAGAAGAGTAAGTGCCTCCGCATCAGTAGGAGGATTCACTCCCGTCCATTCCTCTTGAACGAAATCACTAAAAAAAGATAAGCGGTGTTAGACGGGGACTAAGTGAACATGAAACATGATGATGTGGAAGACATAAAGGAATGGTGTAGTGGTATTACCTCATCCACACTTCCTCAACTTCCTTGATGTTGTGCAAGATATAGAACATGAGGTCCTCCCACTCTTGTCGTGGCATGTTATAAGATTTCGAGGCCCCAGCCCTCCCACCTTGCGCGTTGAATAGATCGAGTCTGGGTTGATACTTGGGCTCTTCTATATTGTATCGAGGCACCTTGTTATGCAGATGGGGAACGTGGTCTGGGGTCTTGTTATGCACCTTGTTATACTTGGGCTCCTGAGGTCTGACACCTCCTCTAGGATAACTGCCTCAGCTGTGGAAGCTTCAATCTTAGCTTTGTTTCCACATTTCCGTCGGAGATGCTTGTTTTGCCTCTCAGGGCCGTACTGCCAGCGATTTTGCACAGGGCCCCCCAACAATACCTCGTTCGCGAGGTGCAGAATGAGATGTGTCATCGGAGTAAAGAAGCCTGGCGGAAAGATCTTCTCTAGCTTGACTATCAACTCCGGTGCCTTGTTATGCAATTTTTCAATCACCTCTTTACTTACTTCTTTAGCACAGAGCGTGAGAACGAAATGGCTAAGCTCGGCAAGCACTCGCCAGACATGCTCGGGGACATAGCCTCGAACCATCACCGGCATTATCCGCTCAATCCATACATGGTAGTCATGACTCTTCAGGCCGGTCACTTTGCCCGTTGAAAGATTGACTCCCTTACTTATATTCGATGCATAACCATCGGTGAACTTCAAAATTTGTTTCAGCCAGATAAGTACTTCTTTTTTTTTCTAGCGGTTTAAGGACAAAGTCAGCATCTGGCTTGAACCAGTTTTTTCGACCGCCTGTGGGAGGCTTCATGTTCAAGCGTGGTCTATCACAAATTCTCTGTTGATCGGCTCTAGCTTTTACGTTATCCTTTGTCTTATCAGGAATGTTGAGGATCGTGTGGAAAAGGGACTCTGCCACATTCTTTTCGGTGTGCATCACATCAATATTGTAAGGAAGTTTGAGGTCCTTGAAATAGGGAAGCTGCGAGAAGGGGTAATGTGCATCCAGTTGTGCGTCTCACCATATCCCTCGAAGCCTTTGGCTTTGGCTTTGCCTTTGCCTTTGACTTTAGACTTGAGAGCTTTTAGCTGAGCAAGAACATCTGCCCCCAAAAATGTTGGAATCTCGGTTACTTCATGAACAACCCGGCCTTTCGTGAAGTTCTTCTTGTCTTCCCTGTCTGGATGGTCTGGAGGGAGGAACTGTCGATGCAGGTCAAAGGCTACATACTTGCCACCCTTACTCAGCCAAATCATTCGCAGAGCCTGCATGCACACTGGGCATGGCATCTTACCACTTGTACACCATCCGCAGAATAGAGCATAGCCGGGAAAGTCATGCATGCAATAGTGCAACCAAACTTTCATCAAGAAATTTCTCTGCAGATCCCGGTCGTATGTCAACCTCGGAAAGTACCAAGAATGGTGCAAAGCATCCACAAGCGGCTGCATAAACACACCCAATTGCTTCCCCGGGTAGTCAGGCCCCGGAATGATGAGCGACAAGAACATGGTCTTCCGTTGCATTAGGGCACCGGGAGGAAGATTGAGCGGAATTACAAACATAGGCCAGCAGCTGTATGGATTGGACGACATACCATATGGATTCAACCCATCACCTGATATGGCTATTCTGACATTCCCAGCCTCGGCTGCTTCCTCGGGGTATTCTTCATCGAATGACTTCCATGCTTCCCCTCCCGATGGATGTATGATTTTTTTGGATTGTACCTTATACCTTCCTTGTGCCACTTCATCATTTTGGCAGACTCCTTCGTGATGAAAAGGCGCTGCAGTCTTTTTATAAAATCAAGATAGCGAAGAACCTTAACGGGGATGGTTAGCTGCTTTTTCTCACCATCCTCACCGACCACCTCAATGTACCGAGACGAACCGCACTTCCTACAGTACTTGTCATCCGCATACTCGGGCCTAAACAAAAGGCAATTCTTCGGGCAAACATCTATTTTCTCATAATCCATAGAGAGTGCCTTCATGATTTTCTTTGTATCGTACATGCTTTTCGGCAGTTCATGACCCTCAGGGAGGCTGTTAGCCCATACTCCCAGGAATGCTTCGAAGCATTTCTGGCTATAGCCGTACTCAGCCTTGACTGCAATCAGTTGAGAGATGGCATCCAGCTGAGATATTTTCGCACCCGCATAAAGAGGTTTCTTCGATGAGGCCAAGACCTCCAAGAAGGTCTTTGCGGTTGCCTCCGACTCCTCCGGTTCATTCTCTGAAGGTGTCGCATTTGCCGTTTCTGCAACAATGACATCATCTAGCATGTCCCTGACCCCGTCGTCCTCATATCCATCGATGCGTTGTCGCATCACCTCCTCTCTACCACGGTCCTGCTCGGCTATGTTTATCGGCGGCATGTCAAAGTTTGGCATATATCCGTGTGTGCGAAGGTGCTCACTCATGTCCGTCTGATTTGTACGATGACGTCTGGCACATCTCGCACAGGGGCATGGTGGGATAATTCTCATTGGACGACGGAATATCTCCTTCAAATACACATCGGTTTTCGCGACCCACTCTGATGTTACTCGATTCCGACGGATAAAACCACTGTACATCCACTGATTATCTGCCATCCTCTGCTTTTTTGCAACCCACACAACATAATTAAGGATTCACTTAAATTAATCACATCAAATTTTTAGTTTCTACCGCGTTTAATCCACCTACATCTCTAATAGGTAAAGATGGGTCCTAATCCCACCCGAGGATGTGTAGATTGAGTACGTTCTCCATTCTACTCTGTTCCGAGACAAAATTTCGGCAGCACCTCCCCGCTGTTCTCCAGATACACGTCTCGGCAAATAGCCGAGAGAATGTGCTCCGGAGAACAATGGGGAGGCGCCGCCGAAATCCTGTCTCGGAACGGGGTTGAACATGGAGAACATACCCAATCTACACATCCTCGGGCTGTCCGTGGAAAACGCTGGACAATCCGAAAGAGCTGCGGTGATAAATATGCAATTGAATGCATATTTATCCATGCAACCCTTTCGGACGGGAGACGCCTAGGTTACGTCAGTTGACTTGAGAATGAAATCTAGTGATATGAAAAAATGGAGGATATGGACTTGTAGCTCACCCTCGGCTGTAGAGGAAGTAGTCGAACAGCAGAGGGATGCTCAGGGGGACCAACGCGTCAGACAACGGTCACTCTGATGAAATGCGACACCACAACGCCTGCAAATTCCACCGAAAGAACAACTTAGATCATCACATCTCAGTAAAGTATCAAACTTTTGTCTTCTATTTTTTTAGCAAGATCATCATGAGTATCATTTTTTTAGCAAGATCATCACATCTTAGTAAGTCTCAAAATTTTGTCTTCAATTATTTTATCAAGATCATTATGAGTATCAAAAAAATAACAAGATCATCACATCTCAGTCAAGTGTCAAATTTTGTCCAACATCCATCCATCCATTCATCTATCATTAACTTTACCAACATACATTCATCAACATGACCTAACATTAAATATATGACAAACAAAGTTTCTAAAAAAATTCACCGACATTCCATCCATCCACCATCTATGATTCTAACAACATCCACATCATCAACATCATCATCTATCATCATTAACATCATCATCTATCATGTAACAATCATCATACATTTGCAACTATCATCAAAAAACCCATCATCTAACGTCATGCCCCTTGTTAAAAAAATTGCTTTTCTTGCATTTCTCACATTTGTAACTATCATCAAATCATCTATCAACTAACTATGCATCCATCCATCTAGTTACATAACTATGAACAACAACAAAATTATCAAAAAAAATCTACAGAGAGGGAGGGAGGGAGCTCACCGTGGGGAGGTCTGGCTCGGGGGGAGGGGCAGGCACGGACGACGGACCAGAGCAGGCGGCGGAGGGGCAGGCACGGACGAAGTGGCCGCCGGGGCGGGGTCGACGGAGGTCGGGGCGGGGACGGAGGTCGGGGGAGGGAGCCGCGCGGGTGGGTGGGGGAGACGGGGGAGGCGCGGGCGATGGCGGGTTCGGGGCGGGGCGGGGCGGCCCGGGGTTGGTGCGGCGCGGGGCGGCGGGCTCGGGGCCGGCGGTGGCGTGCTCAGGGCGGGCGGCGGAGGTGGTGGGTGGCGGCGCGGGTGTGGGTCGGGGAGGAAGGGGGAGATGGGTGGTGGGGGCGAACCGCAAGGGGATAAGGTCGGCCCCTATGCCGACGGCCTGGCCGTCGGCATAGGCCCGCCCCTTTGCCACGTCATCGATCCGTGGACATGTGCACTGCTATGCCGACGATTAAGCCGTCGGCATATATACTTTGCATTTTTATTTTGTGCGGGGGAGGAAAAATGAGTGGAGGGGGTGGGTGCGGCTGTGGATAAGGTCAGCCTATGCCGACGGCTTAGCTGTCGGCATAGATGGACATGCCACGTGTCAATCTATGCCGACGGCTAGGCCGTCGGCATAGGTACTTTGCATATTTTTTATTACGGCATATTTTTTATTTTTTTATTAAGGCATATTTGTGAGCTCCGGTATTCATTAGACTTGTGCTAAGAAAATGGACAATTACGGTGAAACGTTCAGTTACCGGCCCGGTGCCCGGGTGTAAGCTGTGGTAGCCGTTTCCCCCCTCCGAGACATGGCCCGGTCTATAGCACATGTGCCCACGTCATGAAAAAAAATCATGATTTTATCGCGCTCCGAGTATTTAGTAATATTGACGCCGCATCGTTACCGCAGAACGTCTACTACCGTGTCATCGCCGTCCGTGAGGGGGGCCACGCCCCGGAGACGCGTCCTGCCTCTTCGGACATGCCACGACACCACCCCGCATGTATGAGGGCCCGGTGCGACGCTCCGGTGGCATTGCTACCCCCCAGTGCCCCCGTCCCGCCTAACCCTGTAGCGTTTGACCACGGGATCTACCCCTTTGACTTTGCACGGACGGGCTTTGACCAGTGGACCTCCCCACACGGTTGTGTTAGGTCAGCCCATAGGAACACTTTGGAGCAACATCCGGGGCAGACCCACAGCAAGATCCCCTCCGTGTAGACCCCACGCGTCAGTTTCCCCCCCCCCCAGGTGCCGGCGGCAGAGCCGTCCGTGAGGGGGGCACACCCCGGACACGCGTGCCGGGCGTTTGCAACTGCGACAACACTTCCAAACTTGTGAGAGGCCGCCGGCGCAAGATTTGGCGGCATGCTAGCCCCCGGAGGCCGCCGGCCACAGCCGTAGACGCGCGAAGGGCAATCCGCGTAGAGGGAATTTTTCAGATACTTCTCCATCACCAAAAATTATCAAACAATACCATCGTTCCTATAGCACATGTGCCCACGTCGTGCAAAAAAAATCATGATTTTATCGCGCTCCGAGTATTTAGTAATATTGATGCCGCATCGTTACCGCAGAACGTCTACTACCGTGTCATCGCCGTCAGTGAGGGGGGCCACGCCCCGGAGATGCGTCCCGCCTCTTCGGACATGCCACCACACCACCCCGCATGTATGAGGGCCCGGTGCGACGCTATATATAGGGTCGTCTGGCTCACAAAGTGATTGTGGTAGTTTCGATCCAACTACTCACATGAGCTAGGAAGAAACACACCCTTGATCCAACGACTCGCAAGAGCTAGAGAGAAACACACGATCCGTGTGATTCTTCCTGATTGGTGGGATGCACATTAGTACCCACTCCGGACTCCGAAACCCTGATACTCGGAAAGAGTTTGTCCAGTTTGTATACGAAGTGCATCCAGTTTTTGCCGTGACCCTCTCTACTCTTTCGCGCATCCCCCCCTCTAAGTGACGGCTGCTCTACCTTCCGTGGAGGGGGGCCACACCATGGAGCCCCAAGACGGGCGTCTACAAATGCCAGAACACTTTCACACATGCATCGGGACCCGTGCAATGTTTCGGTGGCATAGCAACACCCCGAAGGCCACCCCGAATCCCCGGTGACCAGTAGATCTAGCCCTTTGACTTTCGCTGGACGGGCTTTGACCGGTGGACTCTTCCACCTGGTTGCGATAGGTCAGCCCATAGCAACATCCCCGAACACGGTCTGGACCCAACCCAACACTAGATTCCCTCCGGTTCCACCGCACCCGCACCATCCCCCCCTCTAAGTGACGGCTGCTCTGCCTTCCGTGGAGGGGGGCCACACCACGGAGCCCCAAGACGGGCGTCTACGCATGCCAGAACACTTTCACACATGCATCGGGACCCGTGCGATGTTTTGGTGGCATAGCTACACCCCGAAGGCCACCCCGAATCCGAGTTGACCAGTAGATCTAGCCCTTTGACTTTCACCGGACGGGCTTTGACCGGTGGACTCTTCCACCTGGTTGCGATAAGTCAGCCCGTAGGAACATCCCCGAACACGGCCTGGACCCAACCCAACACTAGATTCCCTCCGGTTCCACCGCACCCGCACCATCCCCCCCTCTAATTGACGGCTGCTCTGCCTTCCGTGGAGGGGGGCCACACCACGGAGCCCCAAGACGGGCGTCTACACATGCCAGAACACTTTCACACATGCATCGGGACCCGTGCGATGTTTCGGTGGCATAGCTAGACCCCGAAGGCCACCCCGAATCCCAGTTGACCAGTAGATCTAGCCCTTTGACTTTCGTCGGACGGGCTTTGACTGGTGGACTCTTCCACCTGGTTGCGATAGGTCAGCCCATAGCAACATCCCCGAACATGGTCTGGACCCAACCCAACACTAGATTCCCTCCGGTTCCACCGCACCCGCACCATCCCCCCCCATCTAATTGACGGCTGCTCTGCCTTCCGTGGAGGGGGGCCACACCACGGAGCCCCAGGACGGGTGTCTACGAATGCCAGAACACTTTCACACATGCATCGCGACCCATGCGATGTTTCGGTGGCATAGCTACACCCCGAAGGCCATCCCGAATCCCAGTTGACCAGTAGATCTAGCCCTTTGACTTTCGCCGGACGGGCTTATATAACCGTAGGAGGGCCACCGCAACACCTGGCGGCATTGCTACCCCCCCCCCCCCAGGTACCCCGTCCCGTCTAACCCTGACACAGACGACCGTCGGGTCTATCCCTTTGACTCTCGCTGGACGTAGTTTGACCGGTGGACCTTTTCACCTTGTTGTCATAGCCCAGCCATAGGTACACCCCCCAACACAGTCCCGGCACAACCCACCCCAAGATTCCTTCTGCGTCGGCCCGACGTGGCCGTTTCACCCCCCGGGGCATGGCGGCATCGACGCCCGTGAGGGTGGAGGGGGCACACCCCGGAGCCGCGTGCCTGCGCCTGCCACCACGTTTCCACAACCGTAGGAGGGCCCACCGCAACACCTGGCGGCATTGCTACCCCCCACAGGTACCCGGCCCGTCCCGTCTAACCTCTCCGTGACACGACGGAAGAAGGCCCGTGTGGGGGGCAATCGATATATGTTTTCTGTACATTTAAGTTAATGAAATTAGTATTGGAAAAAAATAAAAAATAATAAGAGAAAATACAAAAAATATAAAAATATTAATAGAAACCTATGCCTACGGCCTAGCCGTCGGTATATCTACGGCCACGGAACGATAGAGCCCTGGATCGATGATGTGGCGTAGGGCGGGGATCAATGACGTGGCAAAAACCATGGGCCAGGCCTATGCCGACGGCCTAGCCGTCGGCATCGAAATGCCACCCCACGGGACCGGCGACCGAGGCGGATCGATGACGTGGCGGCGCGGCGGATCGATGACGTCGGCGTAGCTATGCCGACGGCTAGGCCGTTGGCGTAGCTATGCCGACGGCCACTGTTAGCCCGTCGCCGTAGCCTGACGCCGTCAAACTGCCGTCGCCGCCCGGGTAGACGGGCCCACGTGATATGCCGACGGCCTGATCTATGCCGACGGCCCCGTCGGTATATTCTGAGAAACGCCGACGGCTTAGCTACGCCGACGGCCCCCGTCGGCATAGATGGTTATACGCCGACGGCTTTAATTGGGCCGTCGGGGTATGCCCATATATGCCGACGGGGGCCGTCGGCATAGATATGGCCGTCGGCAACTGCCTAAATTCTGGTAGTGTTTTGAAATTAGACTTGACCATTGGTGAGCTAGTCAGCTCTCGAAACTGGAGGGAGTGCCCGAGTGCGTCCGCCAAGCCTGGAAGAAGAGTGATCTTGTGTCTGAGTTAGCCGGGGAGATATTGTCCGTTCGACTGGTCAATGGGTTCAATGAAATTGGCGGGCTAATCGTTGGGACAAAACACATGCAGATTCCACGATGGATCAAGGATCACTTCAACGACCTTGGGTCCTTGGATATCAGGATCTGCAAACTAGAGGAGCAGGATCTCAAGATTTTGCGGGAGATGCCCAACTTGAAATTTCTCACGCTAAGGTTGGAAGTTGTCCCGAGAGATCCCAGAGCCATCAGCCGTGAAGGGTTCCCATGCCTGAGGGAACTCGTTGTTGACAGCCGCATGCCACGGGTTGTCACCTTCCAGGAAGGAGCGATGCCTATGCTGCGAAAACTCTTCTTCAAATTCCTGTTCTACGGTGGGCCACCTGCACCTGCAAATAAAGACCCTCAGCCGGGTATCAAGCATCTCCAGAGCCTCCGGTGGGTCGAATTTAGATGCAACGAGGAATGGTATCGAGGAGCAGCAGAGAGCATGAGCGCCATGATTGACGTGGTGAGGAAAGAAGCCCAGGAGCATCCCAACAATATCCTCTTTAGTGTTACTGGCCGCGAGCATGAGGAATTTCCAGCGATTGAGGAGAGCGCAGAGGCTCCAAACAGTGGGAGGGGCGAGATCCAGGAGGAGGAAGAGACTTTTCCAACGAACAAGAGCGGAAAGTTTTCCGGCAGTGGGACGACTGGCGAGATCGAGGGGCAGGAGGAGGAAATCCAGGAAGAAGTGTGATTGGGTTTCTTTTCTTGACGAGTATTTATTGCCGAGGTAATACATACTCTTGTTGGCTCTTTCCTTGTTTTATTTCTTACCGCCACCACTTTAGTAACTAACTAATGCACTTCCTTGTACAGTCGTCCTAATTAATTTGCAGGTTGGTTGCTTGGTTATTTCGTCGTCGTAATTAAATCTATCTGCAACCATCTTCAACTATATATCTACGCATGGCTCTTCTTCTTCAGGCTTTCTCCATCTGATGCTAGCTAGCTGTTGCTTAATTTCCATTGTCATATGCAACCAAGGCTTCCAAGTTGAGTTGGCCCTTCAAAGGCACCTGTATCTGTATGGCACTTCAAAGGTGCGTCTGCCTTGCACCGTGCAAGTGGTGGAACACTTTGAATTAGGGCTTGGTATTGTCATGTAATTTATTTAATAGTAAGGAATCGCTTTGAAGGGAGCCCAACAATTTGCTCCTCGTATCTACTAGAGTAGCTTTTATCATGCACTTAATTGTTATCAAAACTCTCTTCTTATTATGTAATAATAATAAATGTGACGAGTTTTCTTGTTTGTTTGTGATCGAGCTAACGCTCAAGCAGAAATTATATTATATAGTGTTTCACAGGTACACAGTAATATAAGATCGTTTAGATCACCAAGTAGCTGGGGGGGGGGGGGGGGGGGTGGGGGTATGTACTGATTGATAAGAGTAAGCAGTTGGAATTAATTAGATTACGAGTATGTCCGTCTACATATTATACATCTCTCTTCTTAAACAGACAGAAGGAAGGCTAGCTCCAACTGTTTCAATCTTCTTAAAAGAAAATTTATACACCAACAAACAAATATCAACGTCAGGGAGCACCCGCCCGATCTGCTTGAAACTGGTAAGATCTAAATGAATGCCAAATAGGTTTTTCCTGGGTCCCCATCCTCCAATCAAAGAGGATCCCAAATAATATCAGCAACACAACACACAAGAAGAATAAAAAATGGCTCCAACTTGAGGACACCAGCTCAAAAATGGGACGTACCCTCTATCTCGACCGCCTGCTTGCTCCAAGGCTAACTAAAACCCTGGTAAAACCGAGAGGTCGGCGATCCCCTTGGTCAAACTCGCAATCTTTTGCAACAGTGCCAGCCGATTGTTGCGGATCCTCTCGTCTTCCTGTTCCATGGGCCATCACCATACAAGTTTAATTAGCAAAGGTATAGATATGTGCATATATACACTAACACATAGATTTGT